>NW_008598646.1:0-4668 GCF_000691845.1 Merops nubicus
ATAATAATAATAATAATAATAACAACGACAAAAAATGATAACAAAGTGTTGCACAGGGAGAATTCTACCACTTGTCTCAAAAAGTATAGAAATAGTGACTGTCTAACAATTACTTCGCTCAAGTTCCAACTTAATTATATTATTCTAAGTGAATAAGTTGTTATAATAGAGGAAATGTTATTTTAAACTTCCTTTTTTATACCTTGGATATGGGTTTGCTTTAAGCATCGATTGATTAAGCATACAAAGTGGTATAACAATTACCCAGAAAGCCATTTCTGCTTCTTTTCACAGGATCCAGTATATTATATAATTTTCTCATTTTCGAATTTTAAGACCTGACAAGAAAACAAATGTGGAGGCGACTCACGCCCTGCAACGAAGTGATGTTCTGAGAAAGGCAATTTTCTTTTGGGTGACTTGAAACTTTGTGCTGTTTTAATAAATATTCTGTACTTAAAGCTGATTCAAAATGTATTCATACCTTCTTGGTTTGAAAATCAAATAGAAGTGAGCCTTTAAAAAATAAAAAGAGAAAAGAAAAGGAAAAAAAAAAAGAAAGATTTAAACAAGTTTTCTTCTTTCCAGGTTAGAATAATTTTACAAGCTTTTTCTTTTGTATTCATTGCTTAAATAAAAGGTGAAAGGGACAAAAACAAAATGGTAGGGCATTGATACGTTAAGTGAACTTTTTGCTTCTGAAATAACAGAAAGTCTTAATTAAATTTTTCATGACAGCATCATTTCCATGTTTATTTTATCTAAATCCTTTTGTACCTTGTCAGTAAAATGTCTCTGCTTCCATTCTTAAAACTGTCTTTAGCTTCTTTAGCCTCCAGTGTTAAATTGCTAATTCTCTTCCCAGTTCCTCCTAAGACAAAATGAAAATTCTGAAGGTAATTTTCAAAGCTATTTTGTCCTCCTTTAACATATATTATAAAAAGTTTGTTGTGACTCCTTCAATTAACAAGAAAAATTGATGTGTATCATTAATTACGTCAGTAGAAATCATAAATCATCACTGAGTGCTGCAATTAATTATTTTAAAGTCATGCGAAGACAAATGACAGGCAGAAGATAAATCCACAGACCCTTCAAATCAGAGTGAAATGGGAGAGAAAAAAAAAATGGAGAAGAAGAAAAGATGCAATAAAATCGGCAACAGTTTATGAATTAAAACACATGAATCATTTTCCCCCTGTTTTAACCACGTTAATAAAGACATTACAACAAAACTAAAACACTAGTAGGAGTCAACGATGCTTCTTTTACAAGCCCTCATTTTCAAGCCTTGTGTATTTTTATTTTCACTATTTACAAACTGACTGAGAAGGATTCTTTTATCAGCCTTTACTTTCCTTTGTTTTGGAGAAGGATGGCTAAAATGCCAGATGGATCAAGCCCCCTTTTTTTAATGTATTTTACCCTCTTTGCTGTAATGTCAGTGAACAATATGATATTTTAACCAACTTTTTTTTTTCTGGTGGAAAAATGACTAACCTGAATACAAAATAGCAATTTTCTGTATATCTATATTAGTCATATTTGAATGATACAACCTACTAATTTAATTCTATTCATCCTCTTCTGCCTCAGAACCCCCAGGAACACACAGAGGAACGATGTTGGTGTTCCATACCCTAAAACACAGACTTTTTCCTGAAAACTGTGCCAAACAGATAGGCTCACAAAGGTCATAAGAACAGCAACAAAAGTTGCTATTCTTATGATTCAAATTTAGGTATTTGCATAGTATTGTTACCTGCATAGATACGAGGAGGTGCACATATATAGGCTAATACATTCACACAAATTCTTGCAAGAAGGTAGTGTCTTGGTGAAAAAAAAAAATTTCATTTGGAATTTATGTTACAGCATAAGAAATTTCTGAGAAAAGTGGAAGATTTAACACCTGTACTAACCTTCTCCCTATGAATATTTGCAAATGAAACTATATATACTAATTCTGTGTGTACCTCTACGTACCTAGGTGTCACTAGCAGCTCGCACAGTCTATTCTAACTCCCTTTCTTAACCACAGTCTGAGGGCTTTGGACAAAGTACAAATACCCACAATACCAGAATGTTTTCAAGTTCAGAATTTAAACAGTTTTCTAGTTAATTAAGCAGAGAGACATAGTATAATGGTTTTCAAATCATTTGCAAAATACCAAGGCATTCATACTTCTCCTGTGTGTGAGGTGTACATCATGAGGTGAATGGCATCTCAACCTTCCCCAAATTTGCAGGATTGATGTACAGCAGCGAAGGAGCAATACCTGTTCTAAAGCATGACACAGGATGCCATGGGAAAGATCTGTAAAGAGGGACAGAGAGTCCTAGAGTCTTAAGTCATGGTCATATCACAGGCACAAGAATTTTACTCTTTTTTTGCTTTGGGTAGTCCAGCTCTTGACACAAAATCGCAGCTGTTATCACTGCCTATCTGTTACCTGCACAGTTATGGCCTCTGCTTTCAAATCCCTCACTCATTCTAAGGTTTGTTTGTGTAACATCATGTTTAACACCTCAGCAACCTCTTAAATTTGGTTCAGAAAAATGCTTCCGCTTTGGCTGCCAGCAGCAGAGCGAAACAGGAGACAAGAAAGTGAACCATCATCAAAAAGACCCTCACAAAAAGCACTATTTTCTGTTTGAGCCTTATGCCATTGAGAGCATCTGGTCATTACTCTTGTCAACTTCAGCACTATTATGATTTTTTTCAGACAGTATTTACTATAAAAAATATTGCTGCCTCAACTTATCCTTGTGCACCGAGGCACAAAAATGGTACATACAGATGAAGTGAAGACACATCTTGTCATTGCTTTTCCCAAAGACACAGGGAGTCGTAGCATTTCCCCCGACCTTAAAGAGAGCCCTGCATTTAGGCTGCTTCTCTTTTTTTGATAAGTCAGCCAACTATAATATCCATATGATGGCAAGTACACACTAAACTAGATCATAAATCAGCCTGATAGAATCACTCATCAGTTTTGGGTGTCAGCAAAAAATGTTCCTTTTTGACATTCAGCTTGTCTTGACTACTCCATTCCTTGAATAATTCCAAAAGAATCAATAGTATTAAACTATTAACTAAGTAAACTATATGTTTAAGACTAAGTTAAAAGGTGGAAAATTAAGCTCACATTTCTCTTGGAAAACACGTCTTTGCTATATTCTTATCCCATGGAACCTTGTCTGTCATGACAAACATATTTCACTTCACTGAAGCGTCGCAGGAAAATGTAGATTCAAGGTTCCCCATAAAGTCAGTCTTGCAAATGAAGGTCCAGTGCAACTCCAAAAAGTCTCCCTCAGCAGTCTAGTTTGTAAATGTGTATTAAGATATTAATTCCAAAACTACTGAACCAGCAGACTAACCCGAGTTAATTTTTATGTCATACTTAAACAAGAGAGCTACATCCTACTTGTAGGATATTTTTGTAGACCTCCAGCCTGGGAACCACCACTTCTTAAAGCAGTGTAGGTAGCTTTTCACACACATGCCAAAAAACATAGATGCAAACTGTCCTTCTGCTCAATCCTTTGTGCAAAGTGAAAAAAAAAAAAAAAAAAAAAGTGTTATTTTTTGCTATAGAGGATTTAAAAGCAAGTCTAAGAGTAAATAATGCAATGATTCTGTTTTTGTAAGGAAGTGTAGTCCATTAGGAAGCTCTAATTAAGAAAAGAAAAAAAAAAAAAAGGGTATAAATATATTAAATGACCACAATCTTTCAACAATCCACTTTGGAAACAATTCTTCAAATATAATAATTTACTGGAACGTATCTTGTATGCTTTTTCCGAGGTTTTGCTTACACTGGTAAAGATGACCTATCACAGATCAATTTTCCACTGTTTCCCATCCTTTGTCTTCCTAGTTGCACATTGCATGCTCTCCTTATGCAACCTTCCACTTGAAACAAGAGAAAGGATTTAAAGATCAAAGAATATTGATCTTCATTCCAAAGTCAATGCCACGTGTCCTGATGTCTGCATCAAGCGATGCCCATTAATTTACAGTCATGCACATGAGGCCATGCAGGACAAACCTCTCTATCAGAGCTGTGGTTCACAACACAAAAAAATAAAAAATAAAACAATTTAACGAGGCTGGGAGATTCACTATTGATGCAAAACAGAAAAAACTGAGCCATCAAAGAGGAATAGAAATGCAAAAGTTATTCTACATCCCTGAATTTCAAATCCGGTTCTTCCCCTGCGGATTTTTTTTGTAGACACTACAGCACAAAATGAATTTATATAAGTCCTGCATGTCTTGCTTGGCCTTCAAATGACTCCCATGAGCAATTCTAATTGTTGTGGAGACTCTAAACTCTTTATGAACTAAATTTAATGCTAAAAGGACTTGTGAGACAACCTTCTAAAACTGGTTTCACTGTATTCTTCACACTTCTCCAGCCACACTTCAACTATCACAGGGGCCTGTGATCATGTTACAAATTTTTTACCATATGGTGTAGATTTTTCTTTGTTTATTTCTCTCCTATGTTAAAGAATAATTATCATGGGTTAAAAAATGTCACTTCTATAAAAAAAGTGGTGGTAGATGGTCATTTTTTTTTCCCCCCCACAAAAATGGAGATATTATTAAAGACAGCACCTTTTTTCTAGAATTCTGGGTAGAGAAAGAGACACTGAAGA
>NW_008598646.1:4686-55792 GCF_000691845.1 Merops nubicus
AGTGCATGAAGGGTTTTTGTTGTTGTTCTTTTGGTTCTTCCTACTTTCAAAAGATAGAGACTTTGCTCACAAAAAGATTACAGAACTATACCCCGCTGCTTATAAATCTTAAGATGTATTTTGTCTATTCTTCCAAAGAGCCTGCTTTTGTCACTCTTACTCCTCCTGAGCAATATTTTATATCAGTATTAGAGCAGTATTTTCTCTGTGTTAATAGATGACAGACCAGAATAGGTTTCTTTTTATTAACTGCCTTTAGAAGTCTGCCTCTCTCAAATGTATTTTTAAATGTAGAATTATTCAGCTTTTGTCACCATCCTCTTCCCTTCAAAAATAAATCAAAATGGCTGATATATAAGAGTTCAATACAGGTGAGATTTCAAAGGCTAATCCTTGAGAAAAATAAAACAGAATATCAAGAAACCAGTTACCCAATTCTATTAGTTCTTGGACGGGGAAGAGTAACACAATGGATGTGTGTGATGGTGAAGTCTGAAAGTTACTTAAATGCTTTTCAAAACTACTTCAGACCTAGCTATGAATATGCTATAAATCCATTGTTCAAGAAAGATATTCTTTCTGACAAAATAAGTGAAATCTGTCTTGATTGACAGCTATGAGAGAAAGTTCTTCCTGGCATCTCTGGGGCTAGGATTTTTCTATAAGGATCTACCCTGCTTCTTATTTGCTATGAATTCAAGAAACAATAGCCCTTGCAACCAGTTGTTTTGGCATGAAATAGAGTGGTTTACTCCTGGTGAGGATCTGCAGTAACCATATTTTCCTGAGTGTGAAGAAGTCGTTCACTACAAACACCCTTATATGAGATGAGGAGCTATTTTTGTGTGCCTATAACCCACCTGGATCACTGTATCTCCCTAGTCATGAGAAAACTTGACAAAATAATTTGGGTGTAATGTCATGAGTGTGAGTTAAATGACATTTCATTAATGTGTTTAAAATGCAGGGTTTTTTTCCCTATTACATGGGCACAAATGAGGCTGAATTTTAAGCTAAAGAAGTTTAAAATTAAACAAAGATTAAAGAAGGATAATATTGATGAGTTAAAGAAATACTTCAGGTATAAGAGGTGTCTAGTTACACTGTTAAACGTTTTATACAACACTATCTCAAATTATTAAGACTATGCAGGCACACCAATTACTGAAGTTGCCTATTTGTGTGGTATATGTCACACCTGAAGCATACCTGACCTTATAAGGTGGATGTTTTTAGGAGAAAGGTGTCCTTTCTGTGAAAAATATAGGTTACCTAAGGACACCTAAGGACATCTGGATGCTAAAACCAGATTACTTGGCATCACATAAGCATCTGAGAAAGTAAATGTCTCTATGGACCTCTCTGTAAGGGAAATACTCCCTCTATTTGCACCCATTTTTTGGCCTTGGCTGATAGTCTCAAAATCTTAATTTCATGTCTGTGTGACTAGACAGCATTCTTAATTAACAGTTTAGCATCTGAGGAAATATCACCGTCATCACCCCTCCATCTGACAGAGTTAGCGTTTGGAAAAGTGAAGGTGGTTTTATTTTTCAGGAAAAAAAAAAAAAAAAACACTGAGTCAGATTTTTTTACAGGGTTACTTTTGTGTCTGGTTAATTAATAAATTATTTCACTGCTGTTTTGGAGGTTTGTATTAATTTGGCTATAAAAAGTAGAGCTCTGATTGGCACGAAGACACGTATTTCTCCTGTTTGTGGTAAACTTCCAGATTACTTTATCCACCTTTATTACTTGCTACTCTGCAGAAATATGCATGTATGTACAAACATTAACAGCTTTACAGCAGAGAAGCAAGGATTAAAGAGGCTTGATCCTTTTATCCTTTCCATCATTATCAGCTAGCATGGTATGTGCTCCTGTATTACATGAAAACGAACACCCCCTGCCTCATCCCTGTTTAGATTGTGGTAGAGTACTCTTCATTATGTGTGCCTAGAGATATATTAAATAAACATAGTCCTTCTGCTTATTAGTTCTTTATGTATGATTAATACTATAACTGGAAAAAAAAAAAGCTATTCCATAAAGTTTGGCAGGCAGGTTGTCACACCACTGCGTGCAAAGTATTTGGTGTGTAGCTGAAGATCACTTCGGACAAGGAATAGCCCTTACATACAAGCTTAATAAACAGGCAGGTCAAGAAAGGTATGAGAACAATGTCCACTCTGTGAAACTCCCTCTGGGTACATAAAGAACAGCATTATACAGTCTGGAGAGAAGCCACTTCGAGGCAGAGAGTTTAGCTTTTATTAGCTGAGGGCCACTAAGTAGTTTTGGGTGTATTTATTACATTTTTTTTTTTTGTCAGCTCTAGAGTAGAGGTAAAATGGCCTTAGAGCAAGGAATAAGTTGGACTCCAGATTCTTTTTCTTCTTTAAATATTATTTGGGTCAACAGCAACAACAACAAAAATAAAAATCTGCAAGAAAAAACAACTGAGACTCAAAATAAAAAAGTTTATGCTGCAACCCCATAGAACAGCCGAAGTCTTTCCTGCTGGTGGGAAAAAGAACAGTTGCACAGTTTCTCCACGGACACAGGTCTCCATTTTAGGTTTTGAATATAAACCCATACAGCAGGATGTTTGTTACTCAGCTGAAAAGTTTCTCACTTAGGAGCAAGGACTGAGAAGCACAATGAAACTGCATCGTAGAAACTCTCTCTAAAGTCCCAAAAGTAGCAGGCTGCTGAATTAAAGGAGTGCTGATGGGTACTATTCTCTTGAAATTTTTTATCCTTTCTGCTCTGAAGGTTTCTTTGAAATTTCCAGAACAAATTAAATTATTATTATTCAGTTCAATATCTCTGTTTTCTGAGAAATACGTTGACATTTTTGTATGAGCTGAGCTAGATTATGGAATTTCCTTTTTCTTCCATTTTTATTCTTGGCAGATTTTTTAATTTTTTTTTTTTTTTTTTATTTTTTTTACATTGACGTGGCCCTATGGACCACTTGCTTCAGCCTCTCAATATTATTTTTAACAAATCTTATCCATATGCACGGAGCATTATGTACTTAAACTATACTCCACTGACTGAACGCTGATACCCAGCCAAAAAGCTAAATGGGTTACATTCACAACTTACACAGCTAGGAATCTGCAGGCAAAACACAAACCCATCAAGACCCTGGTGATGAAAACAATGGTGAGAAGTGTTGCAGTACCACTGGCTTTCAATATTACAGAATCTTTTGAACTGGAAAAACCCACAACGCTAGGCTTACTTATGTGGGCCATGATTTGTAGCCAGCTTTCCCAAAAGCACTGCACACTGTATAAAGCTCACTTTTAAAATGTACCACTATTTATGGAGCTAAACTCAACTCTTTTGGTTTTAAAAGAGGAATTAAATTCAAGTAAGTTTTTGGAGCACAGTTTCAGGCAGGAATGTTCATCTGCTTGTAGACAGACAGTGATTCTGCTGCAGCTGCTTCTATTCATTATACTGTATTTCACGTTTTCTTCACTGTCAACCTTTTATGCACTGAATCAACGGTGCTAGGAAAGGACTTATTCACTAGAAGAGCATGTTTCTGAGCTACTCTGGGCTTACAGCTACACACACAAGAGTAGAATCTGCCCTCATATGAAACATGGGAGAATTTACTGAAAGAATCCTTCTGTTTATCCATCTCCCAATTCTATTTCTTGTTTCCTCACTTATCAAATGAACCAACAGCTTTCTTACATCATATCAGCAGAGGGTTAATTCCCAGGATTCCCACTTTGATACTTCCAAGTTCCCAGGAACTCCCATTCCTGCCAAGAGCAAAAACCATTTAGTAAATCTCTGAGAGCTTTTGTAAATAGGATGCCATCCAGCAGATTAATCAGACTTTCAAAGTAAATAGCTGAGGGGTTTGGTAAACAAGAGTTATAATAAAGCGGAGTGTTAAAATACATATATATGTATTTTTTTTATATATATAGATATATAAATGCTTGCATTACAGGCAGGAAACAATTGATGCCTGGGACGACTGCATTATTAGTCACAGCACTGCGACCTCTCACCCCCAGTGATAAAGTACACAGGTCAGAATTGACAATACATACTCATGGCTGATCATGGCTGCCAGTTATTGATCCAAGGAGGGGGAAAAAAAAGAAAACTTTGCAGGAAAAACATTGCTCTGAATTACAAACACGCATTCTCCTGAGACTCAGCAACTCTCTGGGTTTCTCCCACTGGAGCTGGAAAGCAAGAAGTGAGTTCAGCCAGTATTTAATATCAAGTGAATGTGGTGTTTAATCAATACTATTCTGCTTTTGTTCCACGATGTGGAAAGCAGTGTCTATTCATTCAGTAAAGGTTAATGCCAAGGGTCAAGTGATTTCACACTCTCTGTAGGATCCACAACATTTCAGTAGTTCAGATGCCTTGGACAATGATGACTCAGTTGGACTGATTTATTGCCACTCTAAGGCCCTGCTTAATACTAAAGTGCTATCTTATGATAATACCTCAGAAAATAGCACTGATAAAAGAGGAGGCAATAATTACCTACATTTTGAAGTAATGTCTTCATTTCTAACATCCTATAAAGATGTAAGGTCCATTTAAAATGATCTGCTCCTTGTATTAGCAAGTCAGTTAAATCAGATATTATCAGTGTTCTCTGGTTTATGAAATGCTATCTATGCAAAGGGAATCTGGCGGATGTATTAAGAGAAATGCAAATTTCAAGCCAATGTAATACAGTACATCATTTAACATACATTCTAAAGAATAACTCCTTTCCTTGTCTACTTGCCCAAATTAAAAAAAAAAAAAAAAACAGTGTTCTAAGACAGATTACTAAGAAAAAGAAGGGAGAAAATTGTCAGACAATGTAGAATAAAAATATAACAATCACACATGCTCCGTGTTCTAATCAGGCTTGAGTATGTGGGACCACATAAGCAACAGTATGTACAATTGTTTCTTTTTTTTTTTTTTTCCCTTTACAATTTCTAACTTAAGGGTAGATATGCAAAAAGGGGAAGGCTGTATGCTCCCTTTCGATATGATCCACTGAAAATGACATTAGGTGAGGTCATTGTCTAAATCAGAATGCGTTTGACTTTGTCAGGGGTTCTAATTTTGAACATGTTAGTATCCCTGATTATTATTCAGCAATGTCTTATTCAGGATGTGTTTTATATAATGAAAGAAGTTCAGATGTCACCAGAAAAATAGTGTGAGAAGAATTAATTGGAAGGCTTATCAGAGAAAAGTAATTTAGAATCCAGCTCTACCTAATGTATCAGTGAATGATGAATATACCAATCAATTAGCAAAATAAAATAAATTCTGCAAATTTGACTGAAGACATCCTATTATTATAAGTGGGAGGATATTTGGAACAGTTAATTACTCCTTATTTTAGTTTCCAAGTATGCAAAAATCCTTTATCTGAATTTTCAGCACCACTCTCTCCCCCCAGTTAAAGATATTTAGAAATTTCTTCTGACTCGTTATTTAAATGTTGATGTCATATTTTCTATAACACTGTGGCAGTTATAGAAGAAAGGCATTTTAATGGGAGTGAAGAGGAAAGAATCCTTCATTCTTACATTTGTAAGATAATATATTGTCTTGCAAAAAAAAAAAAAAAAGATCAATGCCTAAAAAAAGACAAAATGTTCAACAATGTATTTACTGAGAGATGGACTAGTTATTATGAAAGAAATCAACATTGTAAGGCAACCAGTTTGCTGTCTTTAATTTAACAAATTGTTACTGATATTGCATAATGTTTAGTGAGTCAATTTGTCTTTCCACTCTTTGACTGCTGTTTGAATAGGAAATATCAAAAATATTACTAAAGGTTATGAATGGTAATGAAACAATGCTGTTAAAGAACAAAAACAAAACCATCAAGATTCTCTCCTTAATTTTATAGATTTTAAAAGTTCTACATAGTCCACAATTCCAGGCAATAAATTAATACTATCTGACATCTGTTGATTTCTTCCTCTTTCAACAAAGTTTCAGAGTCTGAAAAATAAAACCCCACCAGCTTCCTGGTTAGAATTTCATACAGAAATTTAGATAACGAACATATTTTGGAGATATCTAAGACCATCTCCAAAGATGTCTGTAACAGAAACCAAAGTTTGTTTACTTAAAACTGACAGAAATTAAAAAAATAAAATCCTCAGCGTTAGCGTTAGGAACAGAAACCAAACTTTGCCTACTTCAAACTGGTGGAAGTTAAAAAAAAACAAGATCCTTTGTGTTAGGAAGGAAAGTCTGTCTTTTTCCTTGAACAAGATGCTGTCTTTAATTTACTTAAAACCAGAATGCTTTGGATGATCTCAGTTAGTGATAACAAAGACTTTGTCACACTAAATCAGACCACTGCAGCATTAAGTTCTGAATCTTGCCTGTAGCCCCTGGCAGTGCCCAAGGTATGAGACAACAGGAACATCCAAGGAAAAAGACATATTCTTTCTCACCCCAACCAGTGTGACTATCCACCTTGAACCACAGACTTAATTAATCCCATTTTTTTATGCACAAATCAGTATCAGAGATTATATGCTGGTGGAACTTCACAAGTAGCCACTCAGCAAACATATAGAGAGGAGCGTAGAAAACATAATCCACCTTAACAGTAATTAATTTTCTCATGGATACATACAGCCCCAAAGAATGTGTATTATACATTTTCACTCCAAACAGGCATAGCTATATATCAAAAATATCCCAAGCTCACAACGAAGAGCTGGACTATGTGGAATAAAGAGCCAGGAAAGACAAAGATTGCAAAATTAGGCCAAAAGCTGTTCCTAGACATTTTAGCATAACTGAATGATCAAATATTTCAGGTTTAATCTAACAGCTGGCCTGCGTATTGCTTCTTTCTAGTTTACATGCTGCAGTGGAATTCTAGTACAGCGGGTATTTTGGAAATGAAGTATTGAAAAAGAGTAAGTTGTATAGAGAAAAGAATGGTTATTCAGATCAACATCACTGCAATACCTAATAAGATACCAAGAATAATAAAAAAGAAAAAAAAAAAAAAAGAAAAAAAAGACGTGCCTAAAATTAGGCTTCTGAATCCATACTTAGGCAATTAAATAAAAGGCCTAATTACGAAGACTGCCAAGCAGCCAGGAGCTCCTATTATAGTGGGTGTCATCCTATTGCAGTGAGGGCAGTGAACTAGCTGGCTCCTGAAAAATGTGGCTGAGTATCCAGGCTAATTATGCAAAATACTTGCTTTGTGACAGAGTGCAACATCAGTGAGATTTATACAGGCAGATTTAGCTGCCTTTTATGTACTGAGTGATAGAGACTGAATTTGGGTCTCTGTTCATGGACAAGTTATGTGGGATAGGAATGAGCACGTGAATCAATCACAAATAAAGTCTTTATTACAACCCCGTTACTTAGTTTTGATTTAGACTGTTGTCTATTTTGTTCCATTTTTAACACTTTTTTTTTTTAAATTTAATTTTCAATTGTGTGTAATTTTGGGGTTTGGCAAGCTTGCAGCTGAGCCTTAATGGCGTAACTTTATTAGAGTACATTCAAAATTTAAATGTCACAAATAAAACAGTCTCCAAATATTTCAAATGAATAAAGCAAAATTATTTAAGAATTTAATTATTAGAAAGCAAAACTAACTTTTTACTGCTAGGCCATGTGTAGAAGACAGTCAAAATAGTGAAAAAGTTAATCTTGATTACTGTTATGAAATAACGCATCATTTGAGGTAATTTAGTTTGAGATAAGTTATTTGTAAATTTACCCAGTGGTACTAAATGTATGAATATATATAAAAAAAAAAAAAAAGAATGGCATTTTGAATTCTATTCCAAGAGCTGGTGTTTCCCTAGGCTCAGGGCTCTTACTGGAAAGGATTTCCTGCAGGATGAAAACCCTGCCTTGTAAGAAATTTAAAATAAAAAAAAAAGCATTCCTTGCTAAAATGCAGGAGACCAGCAAACTTTGAGATGGAATCATTTCTTCCAGAATTTATTCTGTGCCTTCACTGAGGTGTGCAATGGATTTCATGCACTCAGGTGTCAACCTGTTGAGAAAGCATACGTGCATCTCAAATCTCTTAAAAAATTTCCTATCTGAAGTCTCCAACTGTTAAAGGTTGGCTTCCACTGACCTAGAAGATTAAACAGCTACTGCCAGTGTGCTGAACAAGGCTGGCATCCTAACTGAACCCACGGAGTGACTTTGGAAAGAGGAGGGACTTACTCTGTGCTCCCAGCTGCAGAAGGGTAGAGTAAATGTGGCTTTTTACATCAACATGGGTTGCGATGGACACGAGACCAAACTGAAATAAACTAAAGAAGCTTTCAGAAATTATTCAGATGATATCACACTATCATCAGTTCAGTCAGAAGAATTAAAATCAAATCAGTTCTTCAAACCTAAAACAGAAAATCAGAAGAATAGCAAATAATGTGTGTTGCTTACCTTCTCATTTTCTCTCTTTCAAGAAATTCTTCGAGCCGTTATTTATACTGGAAGTGCAGGTCACCAAGAGGGAGATTCTAGGAGAAAAATATTTCCCTTTACTCTCAATTCTAATGAAAAACCCCACGTTTCCTCAAAACGCTCATACCATTTGTAAAGTGCCATTATTCTCTGCACTGTGCTCGCTACCCACAATGTCCCTAAAACAGGAAATTAAATTCATCATTACGGACTCATAAGCCAAATCCCCTCATTTACTCATCATATGATGTCTCTCAAGGAGATACTCGTGAGTACCTACACCCTGCACCTCCAGGCTGCACAGCTCTTGCTCAGCTCCCAGTAATTTCTCTTATTGTCCTCCATCCATCCTCCCAGACTTGGCAAAGCATCCCTCAAGTGCACAGCTCCCATGGCTATCCCTTCTCTGTCGTACATCCTGATACCCAGGGCCCATCCTGAATCCTGACCCCAGGTGTACTCAACAGCCTTCAAAATTTCCTGCACTTGTGAAGCAGACGGGGGAGAAGATGTCAAAGGCAGATGTTTTACTGTGCAGTACTAGGCTGTTTTTAATCTCTTCGCTTCAGTTGCTGAACTGAAATGTTATATAAATATGTCATTCTTTATGACAAAAGCCAAATAAATGCTAATACTGTCATTAAAAAGAAACTTGTGTCTGGGGTGTAATGGGGAGATCAAGTGACAGAGGCAGTAGCTTCTGCTCAAGGGAAGAAAATGTGAGTGTTCTTCTTCCTAAAAGAGTGATGCCTCTGCAGCACATCACTTGGGTCACATAGACCTGAGTGCTACACAGCACAAATACTCCAAACCAAATCTCCACCTGGTGTCATTAAGCACCAAAACACTGAAATGTGACCCCCAGACCAAAACCATTTGCTGGCCAGCTGACGTGATAAACCTCCAGTTATGGTTGGAGACTGGGCTTGGCTGACCACATTCTGCAAAGAAGCCTCTAGCTGGGCCTGAGGGATGAGATATGTTGTGCAAGGACTTGACTTCTTTGGTATAAAGTGAATTTTCCAGGAAATACCATTACTCCCTGTAATCAACATGCCTCTGCTGTGAATGGGGCCCCACCACTCTGTTTCTTGAGTGTGATTATCAAATAACAAATACTTAAACTAGATGACAAGAGGAATCAGAACTCTGAGTCAAAGACACTATGGTTTGTCTAGCTTGGATAAAGAAGTCTTTAATCTTTACATGCACGTTATTTGTTCTGCCTTTGCACAGTGCCCACCACAGTGAGACCCTCACCCAGCGCTGGAGCAAACAGGCAGTACACAAATACAGAATGCTCTTACTTCCTTTCATAACTGATGATTTATGATCTTCTCAGGCATCTAAATACTGTGCTTACACATAATGCTGACTGAAGATCAAACGAGCGTGTAGACAGCATCCCTCCACAACCTCCCATCCCTCTCCACACAGCTGCTCACATCACATTTGAGGTCAGTTCAGTCAAAGCTACCTCGGCTTTGTTAAATTTTTTGACAATACTGTAGCTTTTGGATGCCAGTGCAAACAAGCTGCCATCACATCCCTGGGATTAGGAAAGATTTTAAACTTCAGTCAACTTGGCCTTGTTTGTTTGCCTTAGCTAAGATGAGGAGTTGTCAAACTACACAATTTCCATAGCTGTCAAGGATGTTTTTGAACATGCAAATCTGCAGTACATTTTATCACAAACATTGCAAAAAGCTTTAAAACCAGGACATATGAAATATGTATACTTTCTTTTTGTTAAAAAAAAAAAAAAAAGAAGCCTCTAGCTCAGCATATAGGCCTTCACTCTGTATATCAGTGTATTGCTGTCTTGTTTGTTATGTAGCCAAATGGAAACAATAGAGCATCAACAGCATTGTCAGCTCCTTCAATTTGTCTCGTTTGAGCTTTTTATAATATACACAGGCAAGGAGAATGTTATCCTTACTCCATTTTTATTCTGCTCAGAAGCCTTGACATTTTCTGAGAATGTGACCTAATCCCACATACCAGGTTTAATTTACCCCATCAAACCCCATTCAAGAGATGCTGGTGTACAAAGCAGCATCTTGTGTAAAGTGCTGAGAGGGATGATGAGTAATCTGGAGTGCACTGAGTCCTTTTATCAGTTCTCAGGTATCCACTCCCTTTCCTCACTTGGTGACCACTCTGCCAACCCACAATCCAGAAAGCATCTGACTTTGGTCTCTGCAGCAAATTAAAAGAGAGCAAGATGTCACTCTTACCACTTAATGCATGAGAAACCCTTGGTTACAACAAGGAAATATTAGCTAATTATTTCCAACAACCATCTCCATCATTTAAAATAACCTATTTCATCCAAACAAGTGGACTTAACATTATTTAACTTACCATTAAATATTTTTTAGGAAATGTGGCTCTGTCTAGTTAACATAAGATTGGAGTTTTTCCAAATGAAAATGTGTAAACTTGGAACCCCTTTAATTTAGGCACAAAAATGTCTCCTTTGGCTTTCTCCCTGATGCTGTGCTCTCCTCCCTCTCCATTGCTGGTGACACAGAGGAGCAGATGTGGTGGTGATTCATCAGCCTGCAGGTCTGCCACTGAACTCTGTGTTCTTCCACTGGTGCCTAAAAGCACACATAAGCTGGGGTCTTGCACACACAACAGAATTCTCTGCTTTTCAGGAGAAAAAGTTGCTCTTTGAGTTTTACCTGCTTGGAAGTTTTCATCTGGGTTACAATTAGAGATTTCATGTTAAATAGGCTAACTCTGCTACAGCAGCAAGGGGATATTTGAAATGCTAATGAAAGACCCAGACAAAACAGACTGAAGGATCTGTTGGAGAAACTGCAGAATCAACCAAGGCACAGAGGGCAGAAACTGTGATGAGAGTACAGGATTTGTCTTTGCTGTGGTAAGCACGTTGCCTTCGTCAGGCAGAAATGCTGGAGAGCACTCCCTGGGTTTGAGCCTTTAGTTTAGCTTAATTTTGAGACATTTATTTTGCATAAGCCAGGTCGCTGTGTTCTGCCTACAGAACCCCCATACAAAGTACCATGTTTCCCCACTTTCCACATGGAATAAATATACAGACAAAATTTCATACTATATTTAGCAGTGAGTCTAATGACTCATTGCCAATACACATTTCTTCTAGAAACACATTGCTTATAGTATATCTGGAGTGTTAAAACCTCTACATTCTAGAATATTACAAAATGAAGCTGAACACAGCTCTTCCCAGCACAGAAATACAGTTGTAAAGAAATGAGGATGATTCAGATACCATTGTTTTACTTTTTAAGGACAACAACCCTCTGTGCTCCTGCAGACATCTTGGAGGTGTTGCTGAAATGTATTATTCTGCACATTTAATACCACATAGGAATCAGAAGAGGTAAAGTTATAAAACGCCTTAGGCAATTATGAACAAGGATTACAGGGAAAAGAGAAGGCTGTGATGTAGAGTGTAAGCAGCATGATATAAGCAGAATATTTAACATTTAGGACAACAAAATAAGCACCACTCTGTCTTGGTTGCCTCAATAACACACACTGTTCCTTTACTATGCAGTTCAGACCCGTTTATCTGAACCAGCAATGTTCAAATTCATTAATGAAGCCATTATTGATCTGTGGAACATGACTTAAAATCTCAGCAAACACCGAACAATCTGTGAGGAGCTCTTAAATACTGAACGTATGTAACTAGACATCTCAATTTAACAACCAGACATACATTAAACAGCATTAATAGCCAGGCACTTAATGGATCAATTCCCACTGTTTGTGTAATGTGGAAATAAAAAAGGCTTATTAAATGACAAGCTTTCCCTGGTTTGTGCTAATTAATTATACACTGCATCTGACTGCTAATTTAGTGGAAAAATGCAGCCCAAAACTATGGTTTCTGCTTGAACTTTGCCTTGGCACCACCTAATTCAGCACAGAGTGCAGCTGCGACCTGCCTCTGAACGACGGCAGTATTAAATTAGAGCACAAGGCCATCAATTTAATAAGTACTGTAGCAGGTAATTTGAATAAGGACAGTATTAGTATTCTACCAGTGCACAACTAAAAGCAGCTGACCTTTCAGACCAGAGAAGATCCTTGAACACATCTAGCTGAATCGGAGAACACAGTAATAATCTGACCATGTTAAGAGTGCCAAGAGAGACTTTTACAGCTCTACACCCATTACTATACATCAGCTACTCTACAGTATATAAGAACACTTTATGTACAGAAAAACAAGGTTATAAATAGAACAAAGGCAATGCGAAAGATATATTTGCAGTGGCACATTTGAAAATTCTCCTTATTACCTTGATTTACGGTATAAAGAATGTAAAATTAATCAATGCACATAAAATTGCACTATGAACGCGCCCATAACAACTCAGTGACTTTTCACCACAGATTTAGTGCCAAGAAGAACACAGGTATGTGTGGTATAGCAGAAGTACAGCATATAAAATTATTTTGCTATCATACCTGTTTTAAATGCAGCAATATAAGAAGGGCATAGCATTCAGGCAGGAGAAAGATAATGCATTTCAGCTAATTGGCAAGGGTTTGGTTTTTTTTTGAGGTTTATAACTGCAGTAAAAATTCCCCACCAACAGATTGTTGATGTAGCCACAAGCATTATGTGAAATTCCTCTAAATTCAGAAGAGCTACTTTGAAATGAGGAGCTTTTCTTGCAAAGTTCTGCTTGCACATCACAAAAATCACACGTAATATCAACAAGAGAAAAATCACAATCATAATCATGTCATCGAGGGCAGGGCAATATACAGGAACAACCAGAACAATGATTTTCTGTTTTGTTCATTTTCCAAGGGATTTGGGGGTGTGGTGTCCTGTTTTTATTGGCTGAAGGGTCGGTTTTTAAGGAGTAGGTAATACCAGTCCTCAGGGATTTATTCCTCATGGATGTCTTCTAGTGATTTCTTTTTTGAAATAGAAACAGAGTTTTCTGTATTGTCCTGGCCTCTGTTTATCATGTTGAGCCTTTCACAAATTGCATAAAAAGAATCTGAGAAAGAGTGGAAGAGCACAGTACCCTCTCAGAACTGCTCCTAAAGGTAGGATGCACAGTAAATCCTGACTGAGACCCTTGTGTTTTACTTCCTAAAAGACACAATCCAGATCCTCAGGTCCTGCCACACCCACCACTTATTTCAGAAACGGGCATGCATTCACACAGTGCCAGTGATCATCTGAAAAACTGTTTATTGATGCATGACTGAAATGTTTGGTAATACCCGACAGCCTCTCAAACCAGCAGGCCATTTATTTTCAATGACATAAACCTGCTTAACATGATTTTTCTAGGTCTTAAAGTAGAATTGTGAAAAAAAAAAACCTACGGTGCTTATAAGCCAACGTAGTTACATGGGCATATGAATTTCTAAACAGCTATGAAAGAACCTGTATTTCTTTTGTATGATCATGTAGGCTGTTTCCTGGAGCGTTGCTCACAAATATTAAACACAGTTGGAGCTTTTAAACCTCTCCTCAGAGCAAACAGACATAAGTTCATTTTGGATGTCTACCTTTTATCCTCCTGAGTTGGAGCTAATGAGACCCACCTGGTCTGGTTGCCAGTAAGACTCAGCCATGCATATTTATGCAGACTCCTGGAAACAGACACAGTTTGTCACATCTCCTCAGAAGCCAGGTTCACGAAATTTCAGACTGTTTTTACTTTGTTAACACAAGCAGGAAAATGGGCAAAATTTGGAGGGGCGATTGATATTTCGATATTATTGCAATACTGGACACTTCTTTTTTTTTTTTTTCCATGGCCATAACCAGGCATACATCATAGTGACAGACAATTTACAAAATGGGTATTGTTCAGTTAAAATATGCATAAAGCATTGTGGGCTATATAAAATATTTATGGTCCAGATGCAAATGGCAGGTAGAGGACCCCTCTGGGGCAGAAGGGGTCCAGTCTGGAAGGAACACAAAAGAAAAGCAACATGGAGGATAAAAGAGGCTGATATGGAAATGGGGAGGATAAAGCCACATATGGAGGTGACTTGCTGCCTAGAAAACAATATGATCCTCTGTTGTGGTTTCACAAAGTCCCATAGTGTTCATACCACAAAAACGTTGTTATTCTGTACATATTCCAGATTGAAATCAATGAGTTGTCCCAGATTACAAGTTCAACAAGTATGAAAGTGAACTCCTGGGGGGAAACAAAAAAAAAAAAAAAAAAGAAGAAAAATAAAATAAAAGTAAAATAAAATAAAATAAGGTTTAAAATTAGGACATAATATTAAAAAAAAAAAAAAAGAAAATGAACTCATGACCCAGAATCAAACAAAAAGCACTGTGTAATTTTGTGTTTGTTTGTTTGCCTTTCCATCCCCAATTCTGGTCTAATTCAGGTCTTCAAGGCTAAAGACATCAGATAAATTTACATCCAACCCATCCTTAATGAAAAGGGCCATGAAAAATTTAGAAGTAGAGGAGAAAATAATGAAGAATGAGTTACAAAAAAGTATCTAAAGGGAAAGGATCCCTTTCCTCCTCCATCAGTTTCAGCCTGTATGATCCCACAGCTGCCCAACTTCATGAAAGTATTCTCCTAGTTTCCTGGGCTAAATTAATCCTGGGAATTGGAAATCATAAAGTAGCCTTGTAGCTCAGTGATTTTCAGCAAAGAAGTTTTACAAACTCATTTAAAGTTTTCTATCTTATTCATGCTTAACACCTCCTTTCTTTTTTTTTTCTTTTTTTTTTGTTATTTTTGTTTTTTCACAGTTTTAAAAAAGGTATTGCTACATGTTTAAGCCACAGAGGACCGAGTGCAACGTTGGAACATGTTACACAAAAGACACATGACAAGATATTTCCATTAAACTCACACTACATAGAAATGGAGGGTAAACGGGACATGATTCATTCATGAACAGAGCCTTTAGTCTGATTTGTGGCAATAAGTGTGCTGTCATAGGCTTTACTTATTGCTCAGAATGTATCAAATTACCTTTGCTGCAATTATTAAAATTCCTTCTCCACCTTACAAGCGAACTTGATTTCAAGTGCCAAGAATCTCCCCAGTGAGCTTTCCCATCAAATATTTCATAACTAAAACGTTAAATACATCTGCTAAAAGAGGACAAGTAATAGTATAATCCATTTTATTTTAAAAAGGCATGCAATTTCAGAAAGTACTAATACTAATAATATAACCACCTAGTTTAAATGTGGTGCTGTATAATACCTTAACCTGCCAGTCTGCTTATCTAGCACCCACAGTAGCTGCACGTACAGATGGCACTGCTTAACACAAATTGCTTAACTTTAGAACTAAAGAGTTTGAGATCAGTTTTCAAGCAGCCCAGCAGAAAATGGTAATTACTGCAGTAAATACTGATTTTCTTCAGGGCATCCATGTCATATTAGGAAAAAAAAAAAAAAAAATTCAGTGTCTTAACTCTACTTAATGAGGCAACTCATGTTTTCACTAATGAAATGGGATAAAAGTAGTCTATAAATTTGTTAATTAACTAATTGTATTCTGGCATTTCTGACATAGCTATATTTTAGAGAGAGGGAAGCAAAAGGCTGAAATCCCACTACATAATAGAGCAGAAGTATAATGATGAACCCCTCTTCCAAGATAAATATATTGTTTTTCACTGCTACAACTTCTCTTTCTCAAAGGAAACAGTGACAAGCAGATCTTTCTTCCCCACTAGCAACACATATTTTAGATTTTTTTTCTTAATGACCAGATTATTTGCTGGAAGGGTAAAAAAATGTTGGAGCAGGTGAGGTGAGTTATTATAAGAATGTTTCAGCATAAAGCAAGTTTTACACCTAGCCTTGAATAAAGCAGAAATAACCATTTTAGTGGCTTTTTTTTGTCTTCTTGTTTTTGTTTTTGTTTTGGTTTTTTTTTGTTTTTTGGCTGGCTGGTTGTTTTGCTCTTCCTCCTCAATTAATGGGTTCCAGACGGTTGGGATGTGACTGCTTTGAAGTTTTGGGCTCCAGCAATATTAAGTCCAATATCATCAGAGAATTTTGTTGCTGCAATAGAGTGCTGCAATGGAAGGCTGTGGCTGGGAAAAGCTCCTGCTGGTCTCAGGACTATTCCCACACCAGAACCTGCATTGAATGAACCTGTGTTCCATGGAAAGCCAATACATGGTATAGTACTTTGATTAGGATGGAGCAATTTCCTTGCTCTTTTTTCTGCACTTAAACATATAACAAAATCCCGTTCCCTTTACTTCTGATGACAGCCAACATCCTCTCTTCTCTGTTTCTCCGCTAAAATAATTTAATGAGGTCTTCACATTCGTTGTGAGGTTAAATTAATGTCTTCTGAATCCAACCCCAATAGTCCAAATCCTACCTGCACCTTGGTAAGGACTCTGTTAGTCTTTAATGACCTTTCCCTGCTCATACTTATTCCTCTTCACACAATAAATATCTTTAATGCTATCAATGATACAATCCCTTTTGCCCTATCATTTATGTGACTCATCACTTGGGGAAAAAAGCTAATCCTCATAAACATTCCTTGGCTCTGCATTAATATTTCTCAGGAAAGAGAAATTACAATCTTTGTCTTGGGATACTGTCAAGCATAAACAGATTCAAAAAGGATTCAAGGAATATAGGTCTGGCTATAGTCTGTATCCTTCTGGATGTCCAGTTCTCAGTACAGTGTTACCATGGTCAAAAAAAACTCCTGATCTTCCTGTCCACTCAGGTGTCCCATCATGTATCAACACAAAGCCAATACACACACTAAATCATCAGAATTTTCTCAGAAATCCAAATTCCAGGTTTCCACGGCTATGGTTTGTGTTTTATTTCAAAGTGTGGACTAATGGAATTATTTTTCTTCTCAGATACTTGGTTTGTACTTTTGATGCAGACCTCAATCTCGGTTTATTTATATATTTAAAACAAAACAAACCAACCACAAACCTTATATGTCCCTGATTTCTTGAGCTGATCATTCTATTCTCAGCGACTGTGGAAACCACCTCAACCCTGTTGCTCATACTGGTAGTTTGGGCATCACTTTTGACTAGGTCCTCTTCCTAAAGCTTGAGTTCCTGGCTTTAGCTAAGTGCACCTATTCATCCTGTGTAAGGAAAAACCTCCAATATACTGTCTTATCTATTCATCCTCATAACTAAACCAACTTACTTCCTGATTACTGGAGACATCGTCTTCCGTGACCCTGTTAAATAAAACCGTGCCCTCCTCATATCCTTCATAAGCTCCTGGAAAGATACAACATATTGCTTTTATATGTGTGATCTTTGTCTGTTTGTAACACAGACAACCCACAATATTATTACTAATAAAAGCAACAATAATATCATGGTAAATATAATAATAATGTTTAGAAGTAATTACATAATACACACCACAACGCACAAATCTCAAAAAAAGATCTATTCTCCTTCCAGTTTTATTAAGGTAGACCCCAAAATGACTTGATTAACTTCTCTGTATTTACAGTGGTTCTTACAAGAGGAAAAATCCCTATCTTCTGATCTTGACTGTCCCAAAGACCCTAAAGCATGTAATTAAAAAATGCCTAGGAATGTTCCTAAGGACTGTCTTATGCTGTTGTTCTTATTTCTATCTGAACCTTCCAGATTGATAAAAGGCACATTTTTCCTTGACAGTGGAATTCTTCTTGTTTCAATATTTCTAACATTTTGTCTTGTTTTTAAAGAGTCCTTTTTAGAATTATAAAATCACAGAACAATTTGGCTTGGAAGGGAGCTTAAAAGTCACCTAGTTCCAAGCTCCCCACCATAGGCAAAGACATCTTCCACTAGACCAGGTTGCTCAAGGTCCCATCCAACCTTGAACACTTCCAGTGATGAAGCATCCACAACTTCCCTGGACAACCTGTTCCTACATATAACCACCCTCACTGTAAAACCTTTCTTTCTTACATCCATTCTAAATCTACCTTCTTTCAGTTTAAAACTCTTCCTCCTTGTTCTGCCATGGTAAAAAAATCTCTTGGTGTCGTTCTTACAAGCCCCCTTTTTAAACTGAAAGGTCTGTCTCTAACCACCTCCTTATCTTCTGTATGTTCTGATGTCTTCCAGGAGGACCCATCCCATGAGCACTAGGCATAGAGGTGAGGCTAACCAGTCAGTAGTTCCCAGGGTCTTCCTTTTTACTCTTTTTAAGACTGAACATGATATTTTCCTTTTTCCAGTCATGAGGCACTTCACCTGATCACCACAAATTTTCAAACATGATGAAGAGTGTCTTGGCAACTACATCAGCCAATTCCCTAGGGCCCTGGGAGGCATCTTATTGGATATTCCCATGGAATTCTGTGTGTTCAGATTCTTCAGATGATCTTAAACCTGATTCCAGATGTAGTGGGAGGGACTTGATTCCCCAGGTCCTTTCCTTGAGTTTCAAGGGTTTGGGAGGTGTGGGAAGAGAGGTTACCATTGACCACTGAGGCAAGATATTGCTGAGTGCCTCAGACTTCTCCATGTCAGTTGTCACTGGTTCTCCTGGCTTGTTTATCAGGGGGATGTATTTACATTTACTGGAATTACTGCTTAGAAAGTATGGGAATCTACATAAACCAGTAAGCAACTGAAAGACCTTAAAACAAATACAATGAGAAAGAGAAAACCCTAATTTATGTTGAATACAATTTGCAATTCTGTAACTAGTTAACCGGGTTTCTTCGGCCAATACAGACTCTTATAGCTCTAAGCTTACAATCAAATGAGGAGTAAAATTATCTATAATGAATTAATAGCATTGTACATTGCAGGTCATTGAAAATGAGAGCTGTAATGTGTAACTGGTTGAACAACTCTGAGACCATATCACTTTACATCATTTTAAAAACTGAAGTAACAAAGCCTCCTAGACAATCTGGTAATAATGGTTTTGAAGAAACACTATCCATGAGCCAGTGAGTATCATGAAAGAAAATAAATTTAACATAGGTAAACCTGTGACAATCCAAGGTGCCTGCCACGTATCAAACATGCCTTTAACAAAGCTATTTTTGAAATTATTCATCTGTGGTTATTGCTGTTTAGGTCTATATGAAGGAAAAAGAGAAAGGAGTTAAGTAGGAATAAACATGAAAAAAAAATCAAACAATAACTTGTATATTAAAACTGGAGCCAGTTGTTTAGCAAACTTCTCTAGCACTATGTTGCTGAAATGGCATGCAGGGTTTGTGACACTGAAAAAAAGACATAATCAGAAAACAAACAAATCAACAAAAAACTTATGAAAATACCTTAGGGTCTTGTGATACCAAAAACCAGCAAGAACAACAGGAAATGTTTATTATCACTATAAACTTTTAATGCCTCTGAATGAACTCTTTCCATGCTAAATTCGTTCCTTAGACAGATCCCACATTTCTGGGGAACTATCAGAAGCTTTACTTTGTACAATTGTTCACAACAGCTATGATTAAAAAAATAAATCTCAGAAGACATAAAAATGAAAGAATTGCCATAACAGGTCAGACCAAAGGTCTGTCTAATACAGCAACCTGTCCCCTGCACCAGCTAGAGGAGGAAGTGAGTATAAAAACCAGCAGATGTATGGGGAAATCCTGGTACACCACCACATCTTTCACTAGTCACAAAAGTAAGGTCTCCCTGGTTGTGTTTGGCATTCCAATCATATTCAGTACCCACGGGTGGGTTTACCACTCATGAACTTAACCAGACTTAACCTATTCATCCTCTTTGCCTCCATCACAACCCATGGCAATGAGTTGCACGACACAGCCAAGACTCGTATGAAAAAGTCCTTCCTTTTTGTTCCTTTTCAGCCTGCTGCCTGATTATTTCTCACAATAAAAGAACCAGCAGGAACACAATGAAACAGCAAATAATTGTTGCTTATACACCTACTCACTGGCTGTGGAGCAGTAATCACCCCTCAGCTTCTAGTACAGCAGCAGACTTGCAATAGACGTTTTGTCTTGTGCTCCTGTTACCTGGGGACTGTCAGCCTCTAGATTAGTAATAGCACACCACAGCACAACAAGGAGACTTTAAAAACAGACACAAATAAAAAGGGACTAAGTGCTTTAAAGCCTTGCAGACACGCAATGAGTTGTTACAGGGCTTGAACTCTCCTACTTCCCTCGGAACTCCTTTCCAGCTAAGGAGTGAATTTTGTGCTCATAAGCATGAAAAAGAGTAATGCACTGTGTGACACAAGTAGTGAAGTGTCCCTGCAAACCTCAGGTACAGAACTTCATTTAAAAGTTTAGGGTTTAAGGGTGGGCTGGCCACTAGAAGAATGACAGAGGTTCTCTGTTAACCCCTCTCCCTTCCCAAAGGGGAAAAGAAAAAGAATAAGGGAGAAAGAGGTATGGATTAGTAAAATAAAAAAATAAAAGCTTTACTGAAAATAACAGCAATAAATGAAATATATACAAACATATACAAAACCAATATGGTACCCAACCCCTGATGGCAATGTCACCACACCACTGATGCTGGGGCAGGCACTGGGGATGTCCTAGGCTGGATTCAGTGGCAGATGGGAACCAGATTCAGGAGCTGGATTCTGGAACTGGATTCAGGAACACACAGACTGGGAATGAGGGCAGAATGGACAGAGTTCTCCTTGGATGCTGGTCACTGAGCAATTGAGCTTGATCCTCACAATCCCTCAGCTTTATACTGGATATGATGTAGATAGGATGGAATCCCTCGTTGGTCAATTTGGGGTCACCTGTCTTGGCCAGTCCTCCCTGCAGGTGCCACCTCTGACTTTCTGCACTGACTTGTCACACAAGATTCATCAGTGACCTCGCTCTGCACAGGAGCAAGAATAAGCAAGAGCCTTTCTGCCCACCCCAACCCTTGGTGATAACTCTAAACACAGAGTGTTATCACTGCTAGAAGCAGAAACTGAAAATCTGCTAACTTCAGACAGTGCTGTTAGAAAAGACTGAGCTGAAAAGTAAAACCATTGAACAGAAATAGTTCTGTTCTGACTCAAACCCGGACACCCATGCAGCACCTCTGTTATCCCAACCCTTGTGCTTCTACCAGAAGAGGATGGGCAGCTGCATCAGGCTGCACGGTGGCATTGATTTTGTGGACAAATGGGGCAAGAAGGAGAGCAAAATTATTTCTACTTGACACCTGTATGTGAAACTGGGTCTTGGAGGTGAAAGGCTAACACAGTAATACTCTACTGCAGCCCAGCTCCAGTTACACTTATTTCTGGACCTAGATGGATAATGACAGAACTATGGGAAGGAATAAAGTGGCAAGGTCTTACCTCTGCTATAGGCATGAGAAAATAATCATCTTCAAACTAATGGGAAAGTGCAGGAAGGAAAACAAGGGCAAGAAAACATTAGTTATTTTACCCAGTAGTCACACGAAGACACTTTCTATGCCAGGTCCAAACTACTTCATCAGTAAAAAAAAAACAAACTGTCAAAATCAGGACAAAAGAAGCAAAAATATCACCTCTCCTGCCATACTGAAAAGGTAACAAGGCTTACTTGAAACAGACACTGTAAAAATAAAATGTATGTATTATGTGAGAAACAAAACCTAAACTGTGTTGAAGCTGACCCTGTCAGTCACAGTGGGTATTGCTTCTACATCAGATGTTTCTTTACCAGAGAAGCTATTCTGCAGATAGATTAAGTTAGGTTGTCAAGTGGCACTCCTCACAATGTTATTATACAGTGTAATAGAAAAACAGTGTATAGAAAATAAAGAACACCATCATCTAAAAAAAAAAGTCTCAGAGAGCAACAGTTGCCCTGCAACAGGCAGAAAATAATTTCACTGCTCAGAGTAAACATTCTGACAAGAGACCTTGCAAATGAAGGGTAGGATAAAGAAAATAAATTAATTTCAAAAAATGCTAGTTCAGAATTTACTTTTCTATCCTCACAACAGTGTTATTTGGTGTATTAGCAGAAAAAATGTCTAAATTAGTTTATCATACTCAATATTTTGCTCAATTTCTTCTCCAAGACTAGACAAAATTTTGTCAAAGCACAGAATGCACTTTAATATCAGACAGCCAAAAAAAAAAATTCAGGAAAAGAGGAAGGATTCTATGATTCTAATGGGCTTTGGAAGGAAATCCATGAGCTGGCAAAGGTTATGTCGTACCAGATCCAACTAGTGGGTCCCAATAGCTATCAGCAGGGGTTAAATTATGATCCCTTCCAAAAGCTGGCTGTGAAAGGAGGCTTTTACAAGGGACTGCAGCGTGGGGACAGTTCGACCAGGAGGCTGTGTCATCCCACAGCTGCTGCACCACAATGCCCTCCCTGCTCCTGCCAGAGAGCCATCCAGCTGCGGGCAGCTGGATGCTGCCACGTGTCCTCAGGAGGCACTGATATCCACGCCTTCATGTGGATACATCCAGGGATGTCTCCAACACATTTTAGAAACCATTTGTAGCTTTCTATGAGAAAATGAGCTCTACGACTTAATTGTGTGAGAAGAAAATGCTCTTTTTCTTTTTTTCTTTTTTTTTTTTTTTTTGGTCTATTCTAAACCTGCCACCTCCTAATACCAAAAAGAATAGTTATCAGCTCTTCTTCACCTCAGCTGCTCTGGGATGAGCCTCCACGTGCCACAAACCTCACACAGCTCAACGCAATCATTGTGTGCTCTGTTCAGTACTGGAAAGAACTTCTGTGTGTTCCCCCATTCTTTATCAAACTCCTGCCAGATGGTCACATACTGTCCAGGGTAAGCAGAAAGCACAGGTACAGCTCTGTAAAAACTCTCTTTCCATTTCTCTCTTGTCAACAAGAGTATATTTTCCCTATCTACTTGGTTTAAATAAGTTTTATTAAGATCTAGTCTTAGTATTTAGAATGTATGTACAAACACTGTCTAAAAAGTTCTAACCCAATTGTTTATAAACCACTTATAGAAATCCTTTGTGGCATAGAAATTTTACAGAGATTCTTGGCCTGGAAGACTTAATGCAAACTCAATATTAACAACACACTATCTAAACACTAAAATACACTTTAACTTCCTAAAATTTTCTTTCTTCTATGAGATATTTCTAACTTTATCTCAAACCTGGATCATTTAACAGACATTCTTAGGTGGTCCTGTTTATGAGGAAGGTTACTTACTGCCCAGTCTTAATCAGAATGGAGTATCCTTATGGTTATCTTATATGTTAAAAATAATTTGGGAGGGTGCACTGAGAAGAAGAATGTAAGGTTTGGAATCAAATGTGTCTCTATTGATAAATGAAAAAACTGAAAAATATGAAGCAAACTCTGACAGGATGTTCCCATGATCAGCCAGCCTCCTCCAGAATTTAGTCAGTCCAAAGAAATCCTAGAAAAATCTACATTCATACACAAAACTTGAAAGAAGTTTACATTTTTATTGACTAAGAAAGTAGTACAGGCTCATAAAGCACAGCAATGTTGGGGACTATATTTCTAAACCTTGGTTTCTGCATTAAAAATCAATTCCAAAAAATCAGCATGTTTGTGTACAGAAATTAGATTTGCACATAAAATAATCAGACACTTAGCTAGTCCTATGCCTGTTGGCATTCATTTATTTGAATACATGCATATAGTTATTTGGTGCATATAAATGTTCATGATCTACCACTTCAGTGATCCTGAAGAGCAATACTATTAATTCCCTATGAAAAATGGTAGAAACAGTCATCTTCTTTACCTCATTATTTCATAAATTGTCTTTCTTTAGTAATGTAAAGTGACATTTCCACAAATAATAACTAATGAATTATTAAGGAAGTACATTAATGTTTTTGTTTTGAAATATCTCGGCTGCACAGTTAAAAATCCAGATTCCACAATACTTCCCAGAGTATTAGGAGTCCTTTCCTAACCCCTCTATAAATTGTTTTCTCTGTTTTATATCACTTTTTCTGAAAACACTGAGACATGAAATCTTTCCAGTAAAGTTTCTGCACAGGAATGACTTTTGCTCAAATCTACACAAGCTGAAAATCACGTAAAGAAAATGGAACAATAAGCAACAGAGTTAAAGCATTGGGTCATATTAGGAGACTGAGTCAATTAAAAAACATTAATTATATTATATTATCAATAAATATGCAGACACTTATTTTATTTGCACTAAGCTAAGTAGATAAGTTTCAGAACGTTGACCAAAATTTAAAATAAAGAAAAGAATTCTTCTAAAACCAGACTTTGCAGCCAATAAACAAGAAGAACTAGAAAATTTTACCAGGACACACCATATTAACAATGAAAACCTAACTATGAAGATGAGAGATTGATTACATGTTGTGTATTACCTAGAGCACTTTGAACCTACTAGGTTATCTGTAGCTGAGGAAGTGAATTTCTCTGGACAAAGTAGATTTTCCCAGTTAGGAAGATACTCTAGGATCAACAAATAGGTGTTGCAATGCAAGGATGGGAAGTTTCCTCTTAAACTATTGGAAGCATGGCTGTTTTCCATGTGAAAGAGGAGGTGGTGGCCAGGATAGCCCTGCAGAAGGGAGGTGATGGAGCCCACAGCTGCTCCAGAGGTTGTGGCACCTCTGGAGCTCACACAGGGGAAGACTCAAGTCATTAGCAGGCTGTTGTGTGAAGATGCTTCCACAAGCCATTCCAACCACCATTTCCCTTTCTACCTGTTCACCTGTGCCTATGCACAGGCCAAGTACAACCTTTGGGTCATAAGGTGCACATATTTTTAGGCACGTTCCTTGGGGTGCAAAGGAGAGCTGAGGGAACAGCAATAACAGTAAAACCTGCAGCAACAAGTAGGAGTTGGTCTGACATTGATGGGCACAGTATGGATTTTGTGTCATTTTGCCAGAATGGAGCAGGGGTGTCAAGGCAAATTCAACCTGCCATGATACTCTTGCAAGAATATCTGCATAAAAAAAAAGGTCAAGTGGTCCAAAAGAATATCTTTTAATGTATTAGAGACAAAGAGGTGTGTGCAGTCTACCCAGGAAAACACATTATTTCCCACCCATCTTACCCCTGCATTAAATAACATGGACTATATTCTGCTGCTCTGATCTTTTAAGTCACTTTTTTTTTTCTATTAGGAAATTAGAAGTGAAAATGGGTCTAGAAGAGATGATTTTTGACAGCCATGGCAGATTGTGCATCTGACAAGTATAAACTCTGAGAATAAAAGAGCTTTTGATAATTTTATTCCAAGTGACATTCGACAGGATTTAGGCTTCTACACTGCTCAGACACTTCTGAAATTTTTCCCCATAAAAGGAAAAGAAAAAAAAATTAATCCATTCATTAGATGCGAAAATTACAATCTTAGCTCCAAGCTGCAAGAGTCTTCTCAGAGAGGCAGATTTAAGATGTAAAAAGGGTTTATACCAGAAATGACACAGCAAAAATTCTTGCCAAGCTGAGGCAACACCTTCCCTACCTCTGCCACTCAGATAAAGACTCTCCTGCAGACTGTGAGAAGTTTAGGGACTTGATTTATGGTGGCTGATGGTCTTTGTCCCTCCCCTTGAATGCTGAGGGAATGTTGATAGGAACCACACTGTTTTCTTTTTAGTCTTGAAGTATGGAAAAAAAAAATGAAGGTGGGAAAAGAATAAAATAAAGCACAATGACTGAAAAAAAAAACCATTTGCTAAATGTCCTGGAGTTTCTGCATAAATGGATCGTATTTTATCTTGTGCTTGTTTTGTTTTAAAAATATCTAAATAAATGACAACCTGCTCTGACCTTCCTTCTATTGTTAAAGACATGTCAAAACACCAAGACGTTTATTTCCTGCTGGTAACTTCCAGAAGTGCTGCAGAGAAAAGCCAAGCAATGGAGTCACTTATGGAGAAGAGGCATAACCTGCAAAAACCTCTCCTCTACCCATAAAAATCTCAACATCCTCAAGATCCTTTGGGCTTGTTTTTTGTTGCTCTTTGCCTTATGGAGTTACTTGTATGGAGCAGATGTAAGGTTACAGCAAAGACAAATTAAGTCTCTTTAACTACAGAGGGAAGTCTGTGCAGGTGGAAAACTGGTTGGTATTTTCAAACTAGAGGGATTTAGCCACACAGTTCCCACTGAAATTAATTAGAAGTGAGCAGATTATTCTCTCAGCTTGCCTTAAGAAGCCTCAAGCACAGAGTATAAATGAGAAAAGGGATGGGAGGAGGGGAAGAAAGTGAAAGCCCCGTAAACCTTTTAAACAAAAATAGTCTAAGCAGAATGTGTGCTTCATTTGTAACAGCCAAAAGATTTGGATGCTTTGTGTAATATAATGCATATCAATACACAAAGCTTATTAAGAGTATTCAAGCCTCTTGGGTTACTTTATAAGTATGAATTACTTCATAAGTGTATCCTTTACAATGTGGCTGTACAGAAGCAAACAGAAAAAAAAAATTAAAATTAAAAAAAAAAAAAATAAAAATAATGTATAACCTGGAATTTAAGGCTGTAATTTCCTATAATTTTTCTCTTGGAATTTAGAATAAAGCCAGATATTAAATAATAGCTTTACTATTTGCAGTATAAGTTAACTACAGAGATACAATGGCACTGCATAAACCTTATCATGCCTTCACTCCTTTTCCTTGAAAATTCAACATCAGTCCATCCTGAATGTAATTGCAGTGGAAAATTATGAAGAACAGGTTCCCCTAAAATGCCCAGATCTTTACCCATCCAGCTGCCCAGCCAAAAGGCTGCCTCTTGGTATTTTTCCATTTCCATTGGAAGACACCTGAATATCTTTATATTTAATAGATTATAAATCAAAGCAGATTAAATCATAACTCTTCATCTTCAACAATAATACTGTGTCTCAACGAGTTTCATTGCCACTGAGTTTCATCTCTGAAAGCATCACCTGAGGCATGGTTTTCTGTGGGAAAGGATGATCCCCTTACAACAACCACCTCAGGTAAGCAGCAAACCAAGTTTTACAGCCACAGATGTGGCACGTATTTCCTCTATTAATTTGGATTAATTTGGATTTAACTTCATTCACGTTCCTTCTAACTCCTTAGCCATAGATTGTTTTGAAATACATAATTTTAAATGGCAAATCAGAAGCTGGGTAAAATTTTTATTTGAGTTTTGTTGAAGAAAGCAGCAACAACTTGTATTGCTAGTAATTTTTTTACTAAATATGTCGTTTTCACCAGCTGTTCACAGAGCAATGAAAATTTAAGTCTTTATTCCTCTAAAAAACAAATAAATTCACCAAACTAAAACAGGGGTAACCTTATCAAGCAACGCAAACTATGTGAAAAAATATAAATTGTGATAAAGGAAGGATGTAACAGAACATTCATTTAAGATAGTATAATGTGATGATTCCCCCCCCACAATTAAAAAAAAAATGCCTGACAAAATCACAGGTGGTGGCCTCAAACATCCTTCTTCCATTCTTCTTTCCTTTCTTTTCTGGATCGTTAGCAGCATTTTCTGAAACCCAGTGACCAAAAAGCACGTACTGAAATGCTCTTTTTGGCTTTCCACCTGGATTTCTGTGATGATGTGTTTTGCTTTTACTGCTAGAACCAGGAGGAACTTCATAGACACCTTCAGAGCCATGGCATTACCTTTAGTCTATCTACTAGAGTCCATCCTATTGTTTTTATTTCACCTCTCACAGGAACATTATCTCTACTCAATAATGACAACAGCACTGAGGTTGATCTCCTACCCAAAAGATAAACTAAATTTACCTTAAGGAACCAGATACTCACTCTACCATATTGGGTTCTAACAATGCTTATGCAGAATGGCTTCATTTACCTCTTACTCCAGGCTTCAGGTTAACAAAATACTCCTAATCATCATCAGTTCGTGGGACACATTATTGCAGATCAGACCTATGTTCCTAGCTACATTTTTTACATCACTATAGTTGGTAAAGCTAGTAAATTCTAAAATAATGTACAGGAAAAATGAGCTGAAATATATAAGGACAAAGAGGTCGTCCCTTCCAATTTGTTGTCCCTGTGCTCCTGGTAACAGCCTTTGTGAGAATAAATGGCACAGCTCAACTGCTGAAAAGTCATTTTCACTTAGTAACATTTCAGTAGTTTTGTTTTTTTTTTTTTTCTAAAACCAAAATTTGTTAAGCATGTTCTGTATTGTGTCAAAAATCTGTTAAGGTTGATCAAGATTTCTGAAAAGTCTATAAACAAAGACGTCTTTAAAGGCAAGGAAAAGTTGATGTGAAGAGGTGAAGTTTTCCAACCAGTTCAAAAGGAGGAGCTGAAATAAAGCTTTACATTATTCTTGACTCTTTGGCATATTTATTGGGGGAAAAATGATCAAATAAACAAGAAAACAACAACAACAACAGACAGAGAAAGTCTATATGTGTTTTACAATGTAGTTATTTACCTGCTGTGCTAGATGCACTAAAAAACAACTAAAAGATGCCATCCCTGCCAGGAAGACTTTATGATCTGATTTTATATGTCACCCAGATGAAAACAATGAGGTAGAATAGGGCAAGAAAAGAAGACCTTATAACAGTAAACTTAGTTTATTGGAATAATTAATGTTTCCTCTTAGCTCAGCTATCATATTATTTGATTTTCTTGCCTGGATACCTTTCACAAGTCTCCTTCTATGTCATGGTGGGGCAAAGAAAACTTCTTACTGTTAGAAATTGGATTGGAAAGGATGTATACCTTCTGAAGAAATGAAGAGAAGGAAGGGTTTTGCCTACAGAACTAAGGAATACCTTGTGGGGAGCCCCAAAGAAACCTCAAAGGACCCAAAGAAGATCTGGAAAAATTAAAGGAGTCTAGAAATAAAGGCTAAGCAATGAGATCTGAATGGTAGGTTCAAACAACTGTGCAGAGACTATAAAACGTACATTGTAAAGCCAGAAAAAGGACTGGAAGATGGTGTGATATGAGTAAAGGAAAGTCTTTTCATGAAGTGCAAAAAAAACAACATTGATAACAAAGATGAGAAGGATGGAGTATCCTGTGGACAAAATGACTGAACCTAAATAATGTTTTAATCACTATGGCAGTGGTAGGTAGATTACAAACAGACTAACTAAGGTAAAATCAGTAAAACCTCAAGTCCTCCAAGACTGCAAAAACAAGCATGGCAAAAGGATGCTATCTTCAGGAATAAAAACACCTTGGTAAATTTGTCTATGTAGATATTCAGTTTGAACACATCAAATTTGACTTTGAGCCTGTTTGCGAATATAAATGAACAAAAAAAGTTAAAAAAAAAGAAAAAGAGAACCATATAAAGAGGGTTGGTCAGAGGGAAACAAGTCTGATGAGCAGAAGCAGTTTGGCAAGTCCGGGACAATATCTGCATCCAGAAAAGCTGACACCATCCTGCAGAGATCCAGTATGGAAGAGGAATGAAAAGAAAAAATAGCAGGACTCTCTGTGCAGCTCTTAGACAGAGAAGTTGTATTAATTTGTACCTTTTTGGAATGCTTGTACATCCTGAACATGCATAGCAGGCTGCTCCAGTTTCCACACTTAATAAGCTTGCTTTTCAACCTCTGCATGACCCTGTTTAAGTAGTTTTTTTCCTTAAAACAGAAGTCGGGATGCTTATCTCTAATAAGTTTAGCAGAAAAGAATCACAGCATTTCTTGGCTCAGAAGAATTCAGAGCTATAGCTTATTTGCAATTCTTTGTCATAGAATTACTGTTTTAATTTTGGGCTACAGCTTCCCTTTGCTTCTGATACCCTGTTTTTAAAAAAATGAACACTTCTTCCTCTAGTAGGCTTGTTAGTGAAACTAAAACCAATTGATTGTCAAATACCCTGAAATACTGACATGTAAAATACTTCAAAAGTGCTTCATTGTCATACAACTATAAACTTCTATTTGATGACATAAGGACAGAGCGGGGGGGGGTGGGGAATGCAGAGATTAAAAGATGAAATTTCTGTGTATATTTTGCAATTTCCATTGACATATCTATATTTTCTCAACATCCCATGTACTGAAATCTCCTGCATGTCCTATAATCAAACCATTCCTCTGTCCCTGTGTGGGTTTTCTTGGTCTTTCCTCTGTCTCACATCTGCATGTCAACTGTTAGTGATCACTTCACAGGCTCTAGAAAACTTCTAGACTATTCTCCAATCTCACAGTATGATTTGCTGAGAAGAAACAGAAAAAAACCAAACAGTTAAGGCAGCAGAAAGAACAAAAATACAGAAGGATGCAAGTGTAAGATCCCATCTGAGAAGAAACACTTTTTCGCTGTGAGGATGACTGAGCACCAGAACAGGTTGTCCAGAGAGGCTGTGGAGTCTCCATCCTTGGAGATAGACAACATCCATGTGGATGTGGTCTTGGGAAATCAGCTCTAGGTGGTCCTGCTGGAGCTGTGGGTTGGACCAGATGACCTCCAGAGGTCCCTGCCAACTGCAACCACTCCATGGTTACGTGACCGAGCCTGGGAGTGGGAAAGATTAAGGGTGCTAAGATTAGGAGGTCTCAGAAGGGTCAGATATGAAAATATTAGGTGTTTCCATCAGTACTTTTAACAAAAAGGAATTTCATTAAAAGAAACACAAAGGAGAAATAAGTTTTAGCTGCCAGGCTAGCAAATTCTCTTATGCAGTTAAAATTAGTAGGATACCAAATGAAGTGGAAAATGACTGTAGCTAAGTGATATTACTGCTCATAGCAAACAGGATTTTAAATTAATAAACATGAATATATTACTCCACTGTACATTGTGCAATAATGAGGGATGCTGATGTTACACATGCCTCAAATGTCAGACCATGATGTGCCAGAACAATTCATAGCAAGGCAGAGGAATGTGCAGAAGCCTGGGAGAAGGCCTCCACTGAAGGACTTGCCCAATGTGAAATTAAAATGATCTCATGTGCCAAAAATTATCACTTAAAATCACATACAGGGACGACTTCATTTTTATTCAGTCTAGAACAGGCCAATCTAATAATCAAGGTCACCAGTCTTGAGCTTCTATGTGACATGTGGTATAACTAAATATGTGTACTTATTTGCATCAATTTTTGTCACAAGCCAATTGAATTTGCAAATCATTTCCATCTGCATACTTACATAATTTGACAACTTTGCCCACCCTCAACTAACTTGCTTTTAAATTTCTACAAGCAACTCAGAAATGGTAAATAATTATTACTTATAGTACCTTAGTTTGCAGGGACCACTGAAATTGAGTGTGAAGCTGAGACTTGGCGACCCTTAGATATTCCCTATTGTAAGTATGTTTGCCTAAAAAGAGTTTAAACAGAAAAGGATGAACAGAAATGTTGCAGCAGCACTAAGCAGTGACCTGCCTGATGCCATTCATCAGATCCATGTCCTCCCTGCTAAGTTCACAATGCCTCTCAAGCAGTGAAAGTTTTTTTTCCCCCTTAACTTTTGCATTAAACTTCCCTCGGTTCATTTTGTGCAATTTCTTTTTAACTTTTCAAAATATCATTTGACAAATTTTTTTTGAGGATCCAAACTTTTTTTCTTCTTTTCTTTTTTTTTTTTTTTTTCCCCACAGACACGTTTGTTAAATTAATTTCTAATTCAAAATGTCATGCTTTTGCACTTCATGCATTCAAAATGTCATATACAAGTGCCATGGCAGCAGACTATGGAAATCTTGGCTTGTGGAGGGAAGACGGGAAGGAATACAGTAACAGATGCTCACACATATTTATAGACTATTGTACATAGAGACAGACACACAGCAGGTAAGGCTAGGACAGAAAGGGATGCATTTCTTCCCTGGAGCCCCTGCGTGCTCATTTAAAACCACTTAAATGTTCCTGGTTAGAAGATGACTCTAAGTTCAACCACCAGACTGGCTGGAAATTTCCAGTCAGAGATCCAATGTTTCCAGAACTTCCTAATAACAAATCTGCTGCTTTCTAATAGCTCAGCTAACCCTAGTGCAAAGTGCAGCCTGCTTTGTTTGGTTGTTATGACCAGATTTGCTGATCTGCAACACATCATGCAGAGGAGGCCAAGAAACACAGCACAACATTGTCTTTTAGTCCTAATGGAGATTAAAACTCTGTCTTTGGCATCTCCCAGGTTCCCTGCATAGCTCAATGGTCCGAAAGTGGCCCGAAAAATGATCTCAAACATTTGGGATCCTGGCAAGGTCAGTATTCTACCCCCCCCCTTCGTGCTCCTCCACATCTCTCCAGATTGGAAAGCCAAATCTCTCAATAACTACAGGAGGAGCCTTTGGAAGATGCTGACAGGTAGCAAAGACCATACAGCAACCCTAAGACTGATCTGCATTCTGCCATCCTTTACCTGAAACTACTTCAATTCCAGCTTCTTCAGGTATGCTTTTGGAGGGTTTAAAAAGTATTTAAACACTTTCTTAATACTGCTTTTTAATTTAAACAGTCACAAGTGTCAAGGAAAAAAACACATTAAGTCTTTATCCAAGTGATAATCTTTAATAAAAAATGTTGAACAGTACTAAAATGCCTAGGAAACCATGGTTTCAACAACCAACATTAATATTTATTTTTTAATATTCTCAGTCTGAAAGAGGAGCATAAAACATTTACTATTCTTAATGCAGCTCAGAATTTCAGAAGAATTATTCTGGAGGCCAAAGTACCTGCAAACATTTGATTTTGTAAGCTGGAAAAAGACTTTAAAATTTCCAATTTAGTATTTTTTTTTTTAACCAGCAACAAGGCAAGTCAACAATGCAGAAACTAAGGTGGCTTCTCAGTCTGTTTCATCACAGCCTAGAGTGAAAATAGGATTTAGCACCCTTCCCCTTAAATACAACTTCATGGTGGCAGAGAACAATAATGCACACAGACAAAAAGTGACAACCTTCCTCACCTTGAGGCACTGCAAAACTGTATTTCACAAGATACAGAAAGATGAGAGAAAAGGTCACTTTTTGCTGCCCTTTTTTTTTTTTTTCCCCTAGTCCTGAAATTCATCTGCAAAGCAAGAATGTCTCACAAAAGAAAAAGAGGTCACAGAGAAGAAGGGGGAAAAGGAAAATATCCTTCTCTTACATGCTACTCCAATTATTTTAATTTTATTAGTGTTTACACACTAACAAAACCAATATTTTACAAATTAGATTGATACTAACTGCTTGCTACTAAGGGTGTAGCATCTTCTAGTAAATAACAGGGCCAGAGTAGCTGTAACTGCTTATGGCAATTCATGGTAGAGCTGGTGACAGGAGAACAAATTCAACACCACAATGAGCAGAAAAATCCTGTCACCACGGTGGTATTTCTTCCTGAAATCTTCAAGATGAATATCTAGTATCTATGACACTTTTTCTATCATATACATATGCATTATCATTCCAAATATCCGTAAGATCAGAAGTGAAAACTGAACTATGATGGGGATATAAAAATAAATTGATATAACTTTCCAGGACTTTTGACCTTTTCTGGCTCTCACGTGCTTCCTTCTGTGAGTTGTATGTCAGATCTTGTCCCAGCCACAAAAAAAAAAAAGGTGTCAGTTAATTAAAGCCAACTGTGGAATCATTTTGAGAGAAAAATGCAAGAATGGTTTCAAAAACAAATGTCTGTTTAAGTCCACCTGTTCTCAGAATTGTAGACTGCATAGATTTAGATGGTATACTATGTAGATTTAGACTGGATATAAGGAAGAAATTATGGTTGGTGAGCCCCTGTGCCAGGCTGCCCAGAGAGGTGGTCGCTGCCCCATCCCTGGAGCCATCCCAGGTGAGGTTGGATGATGCTCTGAGCAACCTGCTCTAGCTGGGGGTGTTCCTGCTCCCTGCTGGGGGGTTGGACTGGATGACCTTGAACAGCCCCTTCTAACCCAAATCATTCTATAACTCTGTGATTCTGTTATATATATATATATATGTACAAATATACCTACATAAATGCACACACCCCTGCATGCATGCTCACACACAATTTATGATTGCTCACACACACACACATAGAGCTGGAAATCTCATGGTCCAATAAAATAAAGAATAATCTAAAGTAAAAATCAAGGGGAAGAACTGGACCTCTTGGAGCCCTGAAGTGCTCAGGCTGAAGGCATGGGCTCATATTTGGTCTGTACCCTCATGAGGACACACAGAGGACTTTCTTCAGCTTGCCAGTTCACAAAGAGTACCAGTCTGTGAATCTTTAGGATACTACAAGGTTCTCCAAGCCTTGGTCTGGGGCATCATATTTTGGAAGTCACCACTGAGTACAGAAGTCAAGTACAGGTGTAAGGTACAGAATTCAAATGTCTACTTCCAGCATGGAAATAATAGCAAAAAGATGTATTTTTGGTTTGAACGAGGCCCAAACAATAATTCAAAAGAAGTGAGGGTTCTGGAGGTGTCGTCTGGCTTTACTGTTGGATTTGTTCCCATTTATTTAAATTACTTCAAGAGTCTCCAAGTGTTTTGACATAAATAAATATCAATACCTGAGAAGGAAAATAAAAGATGAGAGAATGATCTCTTGCCTTTTCATACCACGTGCTGCAAGAGCAAACGTAGAGGAATAAATGATGTAGAAAGAAAGGGGAGGGGGAACAAATGCAAAATGAAAACACGAAGCATACCTTTGTGGTGAGATGTTTCTGAAGTTTACAGCAAAAATCTGCTCCTTGTGGTTTACTGAACTCTGATCATTTTTCTTGAAGGATTAGTAGCAATTATCATTAAGGTTCAAGTATTTAACTGTGACTGCTGCAATAAATCTTATTAAAATAACTGAAACATACTTTTTTTGCATGTGGCAACCTGTCTCTGAATCACAACCATCTGTACATAGTTATTGCCTGGTGCACACAGATGGCAGTGAAACAACTATAAAGCTATACCATTCTTTAATCATAACTTCTAACACAACTAAACAAAGTGAAATTTGAGTCAGGCCATTAGCATTTGAAAGACTATATGATTACTGTAATTAACAAATACACTTTAGAATCCCGTTATAAAATGTTTTATTGGTTTCTGATTGAAAAACTAATAACACTTGCACTGGGCAACAGCTTGTTTTAATCTCTGACAGCTCATTTGAAGAAATCATATGTTAACAATAGAATCACAGTCTTAAAGTTTTTTTATGCTGCACAATTCCTTTAGAGATTTAAAATGACAGTGAAAGGTAGTAGAAAAATTTATTCCTTCTTGCTTAAGGCACGGAATCATGAATGCTTCAGGTCAGTAACTGCAGGGCTACACTAAACCCCTGTCACTCCAAATCAGTTACAAAGTGAGCATCTGTACTCTCTGTTTAGCCTTTAAGAAAAAAAAAATGAGGAAGAGGGGGGGGGGAAGAGAGACAAAGGAAAAAGAAAAACACATTAGTCCCAAATGCTGGGCCTCTGAACATGAACAGCTCTAAATGAAGCCAACAGACAGCTTCCCAAATGTCTTTCTTCTCCATAATACTAGATATTGACCTGCTAGATCCAGCACCATCATCTTACATAGAAGGCACCTGCGTATTTCTACTCCAAATGCCTGACCTGGTACTGTAATTTCAGGCTGGAGACAAACTGGGAATTTATATTAATGGCTGTCAACTGATTCAAGATCTTAAAAGTGCACTCACTGCACAGGTTTTGTGACCTGAAAGGCTACTACCAAAATAAGCTTTCCCACAGAGACATATTAATATTTCCACCAGTACATGTCTCTGCTTTACCTAATAAAGATCACTTCACACTATGCATCCTTCACCTCCTGTTCACTCCCAAAGAATCCACGGGCATAAAACATCTTCTGAGCTTCTCACCTCATTTTTACCTGGAGTAACATGGAGAAGAACAGAGAATCACAAACAACTGTGTTGTCGTGGCTTAAAAATTCACCACTTACCATCTGACTTTCACTGGCTAATAATGTGGATGTTTTTACCTCATTATAAAAGCAAAAACCATTTCTGTTTGAAAGGAGCTAGGAGCCTGAACATGGTCAGTTGCATGGTTCATTTAAGGAGAAGCAGCTTGTCAAGCCATGGTGGCTTGTTCCAGGTCTACTAATGTTTCAGGAAGCATTTTAGAGCATCCTCTGGTTAGTTCAGACGTTGTGAGGACAGCTCCTAGAGAAATAAAAAAGGAACTGAAGAAGGCAGCAGGTCTCCAGACTAAGGCTGCTTGTACTATGTTGTGAGGCTGTCAAAGCACCAGATGAAAATGAACAAATTTAGATTTAAAGTACTTGAATAGGCTGTCTTGGTATTTAAATGGATGGTTTGGTCTTTTATAGCTGAAGTATAGATCATCTAGAGAAACATCTCACAGAATATACAAAATAAGTCTCATTATGAAATTATTCACCGAGATGTCTACAACGTTCGTCTCTTACAGGCACCATTTTCTTGCACATTATTAAAAGCACACACATTTATCTCAGTCTTTTGCTGGTTCTGAGTACAAATAATAGGAGACAGATGTGGTGGATGTACATGTATCTTGTGAAGCATAATAGCAATTCCTTGATGGGCTTAGGGTAAGCAATTGCCCTCCCCGGGGCATTTTTGAACCGTCTGAGATTCTTTGCTGCCAGCTACACAGCTTGCTACCTGTCAGGAACTGGAATTGGCAGAAAACAGCTGGTAGAAATCAATAGATGTGCCAGTTCTGGTTCATCCAGCAGAGATGCTGTGGAACAGTGCCGTAACTCTGATAGGAAACAGGCAGCACAAACACGTTTTATTTGCACATAGCTTCAGTGCCTTTTCAGCCAGGGAATATCAAGGTTCAAATGATGTTAAGTGATTACTACATTTTAAAAGCTGACATTCACATAACAAGTAATACAAGGCATTGGTTGTAAACAAAGGAAAAGTCAGTTGCTCAGTAAAGCATACCACAAATCCCATTGGGGATCTGCAACAAGAAATGCCAGCGGTGCTATTGGATGTGTTGGTCCTGGAATATGAAAGAAAAAGAGCTCAGGGAAGCTGCAGGTCTTTAAGGACAGCAGCCTTCAGCCCAATCCTCCAGGAGAGACATAACAGAAATAAGGACAGCAGCCTGTCTTGGAGGGGAACTCATGAAGGAGCTCCAGTGCAAACGAGCAGCACACAGGAGGGTGAAGCAAAGCCTGGCTTCAGAAGAAGAAATCTGAAATCATTACATGGGTGTGGTATCAGGATGGCGTTGGGAAAACTCCAGCTGAACTGGAGACTTGCAAGGAGTGTCAAAGGCTTCTACCTCACATCAGCAGTAAATGTCTGAACAAGGAAAAAGTGGGGACGTTGCTGAAGGGGGTGGGTGATCTCCAAGAGCACCACAGATGAGGATGAAGTACTCGGTGCCTTCTTTGCCTCAAATTCCATGGCTCTCAGGCTTCCATGCTTAGAGGCAGGTTACAAGGAGAACTATGAGCAGTGGTTGAGGGTTAAATCTGGGATTAATAGAGAGAATTTGATCCATACAAATCCACAGGTCTAGACAGGATGCATCTAAGAGAAAATAGGTAGAAATGGATGACATTCTTGCAAGGCCACTCTATCAACTTTGAAAAGTGATGGAGATAGGGGGCAACCCCCAGTAACTGGACATGGGCAAACACAACCATCTTCAGAAAAGGGTACAAAAGGTGAACTTCAAGGTCAGCCATCTCCAGTCAGTCAGGAAAATCACTGAACAAATTAGTTTGGAACATATTTTTGGTCTTGCTACAAAGAACAAGGTGTCTGTGAACAACCATCATGGATTTATGAAGGATAAATCATCCCAGACCACACTGATTGCTTTCAATTGTGAAGCAACTGGATCCGTGGATGACAGAAGAGCAGCAAACATCACTCACCACAGCCTCTGAAGGCTTTCAAATCTGTCTCCTGCAGTATTCCTCCATTGCAATTTAGGATGTTATGGTGTGGGTAGGTTGAAGACCAGAAGGTTGCATCCTCAGGCTCAGGGGGTATTCATCAATGGGTTATGTTCTACTTGGATGTTAATAACAAAAGGAGTACCACAGTGTTGTCTTCCAGACCTGTTCCACACCTTTATCAATGACCTGGAGGAGACAGTGGGTTGCACACTTTTCAAGGCTGCAGAAGACACCAAACTGGTGGGAACACATGATAAGCATGAGAACGAGGACCATCATATAAGGACTCTTGATACAGGGCAGAGTTAACAGCCTATAGAAACCCTCTGAAATTGAACAAGGGCACATGCAGAGTCCTGCAGGTGGAAAGGAAGAATCCTTGCACCAGTTCAAGCTGGGGATTGACTGGCTGGCAAGCAGCTCACCTGAAAAGGATCTGAAGATCATGGTAAAGAGCAAGCTGCACATGAGTCAGCAGCCTCTTGGGCAGCATTCACAGCAGCATAGCCAACAGATCAAGGAAATTACTGTTTCCCCTCTACCAGCACTTGTTAGGTCACATCTGGAATATTACACCCAGATTTGTGTACCACAAAGAAAGAATAATGTTGATTAAAGTAGAGTGCATTCAGTGGAGGGCCACCAAGACAGTCAAGGGCTGGATGGAGCACATGCTCTTTGAGGACACATCAGTGGAACTGGGCTTGTCAGCCTGGAGAAGAGTTTGGGCCTGGAGAAGCCTAATAACAGCTCTCCAGTAACTCTGTGGAGGTTATTAGACTAATCATGGAAGTTATCATGGAATGGTCCATGGTAGGAGGATGAGAGGTTTGAAGCAAGAGAAGTTCCAACTGGATGTAAGGAAATATCTCTCACTACAAGGACGGTCAAATGGTGTAACAGATGTCCTGGAGAGGCTGTGTGGTTTCCATTCTTGGAGGTTTCCAAGGTGTGACTACATAAAGCCTCCACCAACTTTGACCCTACAGCTGCTTTTTTAAACAGGAGGTTGGACTACATGACTTCTTAAGATCCCTTCCAACCTCAATTATCCCATAAACCTGCATGAAAACAACTATCTCATGGTTACAAACATAAAAATGGACTAAAACTCTTTTACAGCAGATCTATCCAGATAGATTAGATATATATTTAGATACAAAATACATGCACATATTACTATATTAAAGCCTTCTGTCGTGATTTTTGTGTCTACAAATAGGTTTAGCGTCAGAGAGTAAGTTAGCTTTAAAAAGAGAAAGAAGAATACCTGGAGACAGAGGGGAAATCAATTTTATAATACTTCAGTTACAGGGAATTCTCTTTCCTAACAAATGTAAACACACTGGACATCATATACTCCGGAGCTGAAAATGTCATTATCACACGTGATAGGGTAAGAAAAACAACACATTGAAGGAGGAAAAAAAAACCAAAAGCCTAGTTCAAAAGAAAAAAAAACAATCTTATCAGAGGTTTGTGAGTTTTGCAGGGTTTTTTTGAGGAATCATCACAATGGAAAAAAGTTTGAAAGTTAAATAATAATAAATAAATAAAGTTCTTTCATGTTTCTATCTCAGAAGTTAGAGGTTTGGCCAAACTCATCTAAGTGAGGAAAAAGCCAGGAAGAAGAAGCAAGCTAGGCACAAAAAGAGGACGCAGAGGATCCCAGTGGAGCTTGCTTGGAAGCTCACCACAAAGCATTGTCAATATTTTGTAAGTGTGCAATAATGTGGCTGCCCTTCAAATCTAACCAGACCAAACCAACCTGATGCTAGTGTGGTCACAGGAGACAGTCCTCCATGAACATATCCAACAGGAACCCTTCCCACTGGCTGCTCTTCTTCATGAACTGCTCCAGTGTGGGTCCCTTCCATGGGGTGCAGCCATTCAGGAGCAGACTGCTCCAGCCTGGATGCCCCACGGGGTCACAAATCCCACCAGCAAACCTGCTCCAGTGTAGGCTCCTTCCCCCATGGGTCCACAGAGCCTGCCAGGAGCCTGCTCCAGCTCAGGCTTCCCATGATGTCACACCCTCCTTCAGCCACCACTTGCTTCAGCATGGGGTCCCAGTGGAGATCTGCTCCACCATGAACCTCCATGGGGTGCAAGGGGACAACCTACCTCATCATGGCCTTCTCCACAGGCTGCAGGGGAATCTCTCTTCCAGCACCTGGAGCACCTCCTCTCCCTCCCTCTGCACTGACCTTGGTTCCTCTCACATATTCTCACCCTTCTCTTCCAGTTGTAGCTGTGCAGGGTTTTTTTCTCTCTTCTTAAATGTTATCCCAGAGGTGCCACCACCATTGCTGATGGGCTCGGCCTTGGCCATCAGCATGTCCACCTTGGAGCTGTCTGGCATTAGCTCTGTTGGACATTGGGGAACCTTCTGGTAGCTTCTAACAGAAGACACCCCCGTAGTCCCCAGACTCCCAAAACTTTGCCATGAATCCCTAGTGACACCATTTCTTCCACAGCTTGGATGAGTATCACTTTGAATCCTCAAGAGACCGGCCCATCACCACTAGGGTGAAAAAGGCACCAAATATCTTTTTGGGCAGGTCTTTCATGGATGCACCCACACACAAACACACAGGTAGTTGAACAAGGAAAATAAAAGCATGAAGGATACAAGGTTTTTTAAATGCAGTGTAGAAATACTGGTTGTCCAGAAGGAAAATGAAAAATGAGAGCAGCCATGGACACTGAAACACCACTCTTCCTGGACGTTCAGAGCTAAAAGCTTGATAGTCTGCATTGTCAGCAAAGTGCTCAGGTTTTAAAGAGTCAGTTGCAATTGGATTCCTCTAGGTGAACATGTAAAGCACTGCTAAACCTCCAAACCCTATGCATTTTGTCTTCTCTGTGAAGAAAGCAAACCAGCTACAGCCTAACTCGCCAGCATGCAAATATATAGATTAACCATCAATAAAACCATCTCAAAGTCTGTTTTTCACCACAATTCAGTGATGGTCAGTAGACTCCTGAAAATTAGAGTGTCCACTCACTAAAAACAGAGTCCTGAACCTGACTAACTAGGGTGTCCTGGTTTAAACTAAACTACTTTGGTGCAGGGAACACATCACAAGCTTTGTCTCACAAGCAGACTTTCTCTAAATTTATAACAACCATTGAGAACTTATAAGGGTGCATTAAAAAGACTGTGACCAGCAGGCCAAGAGAGGTTCTCCTCCCCCTCTACGCTGCCCTAGTGAGGTCATCTCTGGAGTATTGTGTCTAGTGCTGGGGTCCCCAGTTCAAGAGAGACAAGGAGCTACTGGAAAGAGTCCAGCAGAATACTAGGAAGATGCTGAGGGGCCTGGAGCATCTCTGTGATGGGAAAAGCTGAGAGCCCTGGGGCTGTTGAGCCTGGAGAAGATTCAGAGGGGATCTGATCAGTGCTCATCAATATCTAAAGGGTGAGTGCAAGAGGCTGGGGCCAGACTTGTCAATGATACCCAGCGACAGGACAAGGGGCAACAGGCACCAACTGGAACCCAGGAGGTGCCACCTGAGCAGGAGGAGAAAACTCTTGGGCGTGAGGGGGCAGAGCCTGGAGCAGCTGCCCAGAGAGGCTGTGGAGTCTCCTGCTCTGGAGAGATCCCAAACCCTCCTGGCTGTGACCCTGGGCACCCTGCTCTGGTGTTCCTTAAGAAACAAACTTCCTTTAAGAAAACAAAGCTTTCAAAATCACTCGTCTATAGACAATTATTTTCAAAATACTGTTTAGAAACAATCAAAAACCAAAGATATGAACCATGTGTATAAAAAGACAGGATTTTTTTGTGTAACCATTCCCTGGCCTTCAGAGATCACTGAAACACGATGAAGGTTTAAGAGAAAACAGGAATATACTTTTTAAAAGAGTGTAAGTGAAATGAGTTAACAATGACAAGCAATGAAGGTGAAAATTAAGATGAAAAGCAAAGCCTTAAGATACACAGGAGATAGCAGCAGTCACTACAAGCCAGAAAATCTCTAAAATTATAAAAGTTAGTGTTGCAGAAGATCAAGGTTTTAATTTATGTTTTGGTAATAGGAATCACTGAAAACCTGGCACTATTTTGATTAGGCTGCTAGTCCATGTTTTCATCTGAAATATATTATATGTAATACTAAAGTGACTCACAGTCACCATGCCACTTCTTCTCTGCTTTTGCATCCTTTGATACCTGTTATTTTATCATGACCTGCACAGTCAGTCTATCTTAATTATGCTTCTGTCCATCTATGCCTTCTTTTATAAAGATCCTTATCTCCTTCTGATACTACACACCACTCCTTTTTCCCTTCCTCCATTAGCAAAACTTTTGTCTGCAAATCATAGCTCCAATTAAATTGAAAAGCTTATGCTATTCAAAAAAAAAATGGTTTTGCAGATGTGTCTGATAGCTCCTAAGGTAACTGTGCAAACTTACAGGCCTTCCCTTTGTCTGCTCACCAGCACATTATCTTCTGCAGCCATTATTTTCTTTCAGTATCATAGAATTAACGTGCAACAAATCTGGTTGCTGTTTCATGGGCTACCATTTGTGTCATTTGAAATCATGTGAAGTCACCAGAGCTATGCTAATTTATTCCAGCTGATCATCAGGATGCTAAAATACAGCGTGGATGCCTTTGCTTTTTTTCAAAGGGGGAATCATGGTGAATTAAAGCATGTACTCCAATATTTACTTCTCCCGGTGCAATGACAAGAGTCCTTGCAGAGACCAAAACTTATGATGTGGGGAAGAAGATATCAATTCACTGAAGAATGAGGAAGAAAAATACACAGCAGCACTCTTGCTTTTTACCAGTCCTCGAATGTATTAATGGCAAGAACTAGAACACAAAGCTCAGTAACCTTATAAGCCAAAGTTACTAGCCTTTGGTTGAAAAAAAAAATAATAAAATCATGCTCGGCTCTTAAGCTTGCAGAAAATATCCCTTGACTGGTTTATATATGGGGATTATGTGCATCATTCTTTAATAAATCTAACCACTATAGGTTAGGTATGCAGAAAAAGGGTTTTCTTTCTGTTAGCTCATGAAGTCAGCAATGTGTGTCTGCAAAGTGAACTGCTAAGGAAGCCATCTGTGAACTCCCTGCTAATAAATATATAATATAAGCTTTTCAGGAACGCTCTTATCTTGGAAACAGAAGGCAAATTTCTTCCATTTTAAGTTTTATGCTTTTCTGCAGAATTCTTTCTAACATTAAAAAGAACTTCTGATATTTCATCTGATGCTGAATTATCATAATTCAGCCCTTCCAGGAATCACGTAATCTGTTCTCTGCAAGAAATCGGCTCCTCTGTGTAAGGAAGTCTTTTCTTTTTCATATCCTCTGCCCTGTTTGGTTATTGTCAAAGGAATTTGAACAAGAGGTATTTGGGGTTTCCTCTTCCACATCTTTTTTCACTCCTACTCTATTAAATCTGACCCCTTCTAGGATGGCACAGAGAGAAAATCAAAGTCCTGTAACCTTTGGATCACTAGTGATGTCTCAGCACTGAAGATATTCACATTTACTTTTTGCCATCAGAATAGCAACCATTACTAAAATAACAGGTCTAATATTCCTTACTGAGTCTACACTGGTACTCCTCTGCTGGGCATTTAGTGTGACCTGTGCTGAATGAACAATTGCTGTGTCATTTTCTGCCAAGAAGAAATATTTTTGTAATTGCTACTGAGCACTAGCAATGACATCACATGGAAACTTTCCAGATTACATTCCCTGGTTATTCCAAAATCAGCCAACCAGTCCTCAAATATGAAACTCCACCAGAAGTCAGGCTAACTTCAAAGAGCTTTGGTAAAATCTCCTCTACATTGTGATTTCTTCAAAGAGAGTAAACCAGAACCATTATTTTCGTAAAACACTCAGAGGAAAATAAAATTGAGGTGGCCATCCTGCTATACTTTTTAAACTTGTAATCCCTCAAAACTGTGATTACAAGCAGAAAAGATTAAAAATTCAAGAGGGCTTCTGTTGCACATCTTCCCATTCCTGTTTTTTGTAATTTTTTGGTTGAAGTCCCATAGTGGATGTAGTTTTCAGGTAGCCATCCCACCACAGACATGGTTTTTAGGTAGCCATGCCACCACAAAGCACACACCTTAACAGTTCACCGTGTAGCACATGTTCAAATCCACTAATCCAAAACATGCAGAATTTATCCTATTTAAAATTTACCCTATTTAAACTTTGAAATGATTAACCTACTTTGTACTGCCTAGGAATTATGAAAACCTCAAGGAACAGTAGCAGTGTCCTCTTCCCCCCTCTTCCATCAACACCATCACACCCTTTGGTAGATGGGATTAATGAAATTACTAATCAGTCAGGACTTTAAAAAATTTATTTAAACATTCTGGAGGATAACAGTGTTTCTTGACTAAAGAAAGGTTGATGAAGGATGAACTGTGATTGCAAGTGAGAAGCAGACTTCGTTTTCCAGCTTTCAGGACAAACTGGGCAGATGCTCAGCTCGCAGGCAGCAGTCACTCTCCAGGCAGTCTGGGTACCCTCCCAAGGCTGTGCTTCCCATGCTGTCAGTGGACTGGGAGCAGCTGCTCCAGTTCCTGGTCAGAAAGTCACCTCCTCTGCGAGGATGGAAGAAGAATTTATATATCTGGATAGCAGACACTTTCTCCTTCAAACCCCTTCTAGTCACCAGCTGTAATTTCCCTCGTAGCTCTAAATAGCTTCAGCAGATATCATAGAGCAAATGTGCTCCAGCAGAACTACCCAACAGGTTTCTGTAGCTCAAGGGAGTTGAAAGGGAGCTGAGGCTTCTGTGGATCCCAATTCACTGAAGTCAGCAGTGCTATCAAAGCAGCCTGTGCACAGGTCTTTGAGTTACCAAAGCAAACTCCTCAACATTTCCCCAGGAAGCACAAGGGAATGTGTGCGTGCAGCTCCAGAAATCAATTCCTGTGCTGTAAATTGTTTGGTTTTCTTGTTTTACCTTATTCTACTTGAATAGCCAGCCCATAGGCATGATCAGGTAACACTTGTGCAGAATCTCCTTGCTTTACAGACACCTAAAACTAATCAATGAGGCTCCTCTGAAAAAGGCAATGTGATTTTTTTTCATTTGGGTGCTTGATTTACTTTTTTACTGTAGAATAGCCTGGTGCATATTTGGGTGGGGTGACAGAAAACAGAATGATTATATTAATCTTACTTCTCTGTCAAGTGGAAGGTGATGTACAAAAACATTTCTTTGGCTTTTGGTAATGAGCTGAGTTTTCTCTCACTTCTTTGTGTAAGTGTTACTAATTTAATTGTGAAAATGTAAAAAAACAGTATAAATAACTATTTTAGTATAACTGGAAGAGGTGGGGGATGGTGACTCCCCACCTTCTCTCATTTTCCACTCCTAATATTTTTATCTCTACCTTACTTCTTCCCCTTGATTTACTTTTAATTCTTGTTCTTCAGATAATTTAAATAAGCTTGATTTCTTACTGTAATTAAAACAAAGGTTTTAATGTTGATAACTTTTTGCAGTTCCAAAACATTTCTGCACTGGTTTGATTCAGAACTTTTTCAAGCATATTCTACAAAGACAGCAACCTCACAACCTGCAAAGTTACTGCAGATCTCCTCTGAATTACACACCCTTAGAAGAAAAAGAAATACCTAAACAAGATTATTTGGGTCATTTTGTAATCCTTAGCCCATAGGGACTATTACTTGCCAGACCAGGGCAACCAAGCTAAACTATTGCAAATCATTCACCCCATCAGTAAACCTAATTATATATAGCATGTGTTGTATACATTAAATAGCAAAGAATTTTGAAAATGTTTGAGTCATGCAATGAAACAGAGGCAGTATTAGAACGTATACAGATAATATGCACATTTTTCTTCGTCAGAAAACTGAAGGTCTGATTTTCTGTTCTTCCTGGGAGTTATCCATATTATAATGTTTTTTACCAAAACAATTTAGAAGCATTAATTTCACCCCTCAAAACTGTAGAAGTTGGAGAATGGAAGTAAGTTTTCATTTTGTTCACAAAGATATCTGGTCCTGCAGTTGGAGCTTAGCTCTTGTATAATAGTCTAAATCAGGTACACTGAAAGCAGTTTCATGGACTATCAAAGGGCTGGACCAGGACCAGCATTTATTTCCATACATTTCACCTTCATTTGTGGGCTAAAATGTAACTTGCTTCTTGGAAATCACACTCTTTTTAGTGACAGGAAAAGAAGGATCAAGTACCCTGGGGATCAAGCGTGCCCTATATCCACAGCTCCTTTCCTGGCAGGAAAGAAGGGTAGGAACACAACACAAAAATTATGGGTGTGAAGTTCCCCAAGACTGCTGCTGAAGGCAGAACATGGATATTCTGCTAGTCTTCCTCACTGCTATTTACAAAAAGGCAGGAAAAGACTACAGAATAGGCAGAAAGCTTTTGCCTCATCAGAACTGAATCCTACAGTCTCTCAGCTTCAGGGACTCAACATCAGTGCCCCAGAGAGGATGGAGGACCTAGCGACTCCCACAGTGCTTCTGATGAGATGCTCTATGTAGAAATCCACCATAAACAGACCATGTTTGCAGATCTTGTGCCCTTATAACTTCCATTTTCAGTTTCTGGGACTCTAAGTGAAAGTATAGCTCCCTGGAAGAACTTGATTTAATACTCAACAACCTGAATGGGAAATGGTTTAGTTGCTCCAGCCAGGGACAGATTTCTCCCATCAAAGGGTGGGGCTAGATTTTCATTGACATCTCTGTCTCCCATTCATATAATGTATTCATTGTAGTTTACATAAAATTATTCCATTCCATCAGAAGATCATATTCCTAACCAGATGGCAGTACCGATTCAGACTGCACAATTTCAAGAAAGCAGATGGGAAGAGAGGCTCTTAAACCTCTGGAATTATCCCAAATATACTGTATGCCACAACTGGCAAAAAAAAACTATAGGAACTCAAGGGTAAGGCTGCAGCCAGATAATGGAGGGCCCAAGAGAAGTGAATTCACCCACAGGATGACTGAGCTGATGTAAAATCACCCTAAAGTTCAAAAGAAAAAAAAAAAAAATAAATCATAACACACGTTTCATGATTTGTCTTAAAAAAGCAATTCCGTGTTCTAAAACGTTTAGCATCATCAGGAAATCAGACAGAGTAGGGATCTCTAGCTGGCTTACAAGATTGTTTACTCACAGACAGCAAAGCCATTCACTAACACAAACAGTTAGGGGCTTCCTTCTCATTTTCTAAAATAATAATTTCTCAGAATCAAAGTGTTTGGTGAGAACGTGTTGGTCTCTGCTCAATCCCAATAAAACTCAGAAGGAACTGCCTGGCCTCCTGCCAGCCTGTCCATCTGGCCTCATGGCAACCCATCCAGCAGGCTGCTGCAGACACCATGCATCCGAGCTCTTTGCCCCTCAGCACCCCAGGAGGAGCATCATGCTACACAGGACCCCCAATATCCTTGGGTTTCTACCAGGCAGGCAGTTGGAGATGACCCAAGAAGCCTCAGAAACCCTCTCAGTATTTCACAATGAAATGTCACTCTGACCTTCTCTAAGGAAAATGTCAGAATTTTCATTACATGGGAAATTTCAAAATGTCATTTTTGTTGCAGTTCTGAACAGTACTATTTTTAATTTCCAGAGGATAGGAATTCCAGTGTCTGTTCAGCTCTAGTCAGCACACATTCTCCTTTCTAGAGAAATCTAGGCTGATTTATTGTTTAATGTTTTAATGACTTTGGGGGGGTTGGACTTGATGATCTCTGGGGGTCCCTTCCAACCCCTAACGTTCTGCAATTCTGTGACTTTTCTAAGAGTGAATCAGAAGTCAAGCATATGATTCCTAGATTTATGCTCATAAAGCAGCCCACCCCTTGCACCCTCTTTGTCTTCAGGACAATTTTCCAAAGCTTTGCCACCATCACTCAAAACTGTCATAATCTTGTCCATGCCACTGTGTCAGTTTCAGAGGGAGCAAATTCTAGTAACAGGTCAACATTTTTCTGGTAAAATTTTCATAACAGTAAAAAAGTTAAACCCCAACCACTTTCTCTGGCCACGTTTAGAAAACACATCCCATCACTGACATCACTCCAGTTTGTAACCAAAACACCGTGTTCAAACCACGTTCAAAATTTGGGTTTAACTGAGTGAATTAACACCAAAACAGTCATTTCTGAGATGAAAAAAAATAAATAAATTTCATTGTCAGACTCAGGAAAGAAAGGAAGTTGATGGGAAGGCACAGAAAGTGATTATTTGACCTCTCTGGCCACATACATGCTATCTACTTGATGCAGTCTTGTCTTGGGAGATATGGCATCTTAGCCACCAGACCTGATATGCAAGACAAGGACAGCTTAGTGCCTGAAGAATATTAATTCTTGAAGAGGCTGCCACATTATCATTTGTTGGCATACCTCCAGCAGGACTCAGCTATTTTAGCATTCACAGCTCCTCCAGTTAATATTCTTTGACATCCATCCTGAACAGATGTTATTACCGAGGTTATCTATAGTTCTGTCTTCTCTGCTGATTGAACGGGAAGGCTTGGAAGGATGAGCACTTTAGGCAACAGTGACACTCGTTTTTGTCTACTCAGGCCTTAATCAAGTTTATTCCTCATCACCTCCTTTCCACACTACCTTTCTAGCTGCTGCTGGCTTGAGTTTTTCTTCCAAAATATAAAAGGGGGGGCTATGAACATCACTTTACCTTTTCCTTTGCTTTTTTTTTTCAGTCTAAAAAAGTCTTTTTCTTTTTCCAGAGTCTCAGAAAGTGCTGTGGTGCTTCATTATGTTTTTTTTTTTCACCCTCCTCCATTCTAGCTACTCCCACTCATCCCATCCAGTATCATCACTGGTACAGAGATAATAAACAAGGGAGGGACCACATACTGTTCTAAATAGCTCTGGATGAGGTCACGTTTGTGCAGTAGAAGAAACACTTGAAGAGGAATTGACAAGGGAAGGATGTGGAAGGTTGCTGGGGACAAACAAAAGACCACCTGAATGAGACCAACCATACAAGGGATTATTTTGTCACTGCCCTGATAATACACTTTCTAAAGCAGAACAAGAGAAAACCTGCCTTCTTGAACTGTAACTAACAGCATCAAGCCCTAACTTCCAAACCAGGGGAAAGCAGGAGAAGACAGCTTTGCAAAAGATATAATTGTACAGTTATGAGCCTAGTTTGCACGTATCAATCACAGGAAGGCATGAGTAAACAACCAAAAAGGCTTCTAAATGCAAATCGTTTGCAGACACACCTACCTGATCTGCAGCAGGTACTTGATCCACTGTGAATACAGTGCAAGCCTAATTTACAGCTTTGCCTCATGCTGCTGAAATTCCTTTAAAAAAAAGATGCACCAAATGTCTAAAATTACAGAAAACTAGGTTCAGCGGCAACACCACAGCTTGAATGGACTCTGAAAGAAGAATGAAAGCATCAATTTTTACTGCAAACTGTCAAATATGTACTACTGAGGCATATGTGTTTCTCTCCCTTTCTTCCCGTGCTAACCATTCGATTAGCAATGAGAAAAACCAGCAGCCTTCCTCTGCCTGATCCCTGCTTTTCCAACTCCAAACAGACTATCACAGGAGGCACTAGAATTTACTGCAATTTCTAGCTTCCTGATACCACAAAAAAAATAATGATTTTCCCCTGTTAATTTCCAACAGGATTCATGAGACTCAAAAGCCTCCTGTAACCTTGCTTTGGCATCTGTGCTAGCAGATACCCAGCGCCCCAACGTTTTCTAATGGAGATTGCCCAGTGCTACCAACGTTCATGCTGTTCAGCAAATTTCAGTATTTTGTTTGCCCACCCTTAGAAGCAGAATATATTTTGATTGCATAGCATTTGAGCCGACGTCTGCTGGGGTTCAGAGGACACTGCCAGGCTTATCTCTCAGAAGTTGCCTTTCCTTACAGGGTCTAGGTCAGGGTTGTACTTTTGCTGCCGAATTTAGCTTACATCTCACATGTCTTTAGCAGAAAGTGAAGGTTTATGATCTATCCATATTAAAGGCAACGACACCTTTCTTTCCCATGAACAGATGATCTGCATAGCTGGGACATTTGTGTGATGAAATAAAGAAGCTCCACTAAACAAACACCAAGTTAGGAAAAAGAAAGGGGAATATAAACTTGCAAAACGTGTGGCTATATCTGAGCTCCATTCCCATTTCTGAAAGTGAAATATTGAGCTGTATAACAATTAAAAAAGAGACCTAGTAAAAGGCTTTCAGAGACCCTATTCCCTAATTTTGAGTATTGATTGTATTCCTACCTTCCAGGGCATGCATGCATGCACTGAACGTGATATAAATGTGACACTGCTTCTCATGTAACCCTCATTAATAAATAACTAATGAGAATTATTCTTTTCTTCGTTATGTATTACAAAATAAACAGGCCTTAAAACACACAGGCAGAGCTAGTGAATAAAACTGGTACTACAAAACCATAAACACGCCTGGCCTGTGATTAACCTCGCAACCAATTGAGTGCAAAAATTGACCATTCAACCTGCGTGTTAAAACTAACCAGAAAAAGAAAGAAGGCAAAATGCTGCGTTTTGAGTCACCTTTTTTTCCCCTCTGTGCTAGAAATATTATGAATGCAGAGTGGATTTTTTTTTTTTTTTCTTCATTTGGCCTCTAAAGTAGATTTTTCTTTTCTTTCTTTCTAAGAAAAAGATTGGTTCTTACAATCTAAATAATATATATATATATTTTTGAACAATGTCTATTAAAAAATAGAAAATACTTCCTTAAACTGAGCTATGACATCTCAAATCCTCCCTTTTCCAACCCAGGCTTATCCCTAATGCTACCTGCTCGTGCTAGAAGCCTGGCGCACTCGGACACCGCTGATGTAATGCCAGA
>NW_008598646.1:55842-56121 GCF_000691845.1 Merops nubicus
TTACGAGCTGCAGAACGATTTTTGCTCCCTGCCAGAACGCCACAGACAACAGCAGTCAACAGCTCTTTAACACCTGGGAGCCTTACCAAGCTGAACGGAGAAATCCCGAGCAACGCCGGGGATGTGATGTCCGGTCTGCTAATAGAAGTGCTTCTTTAAGGTGCCCTAATGACTTTTGACCAGAAACATATTATTTTTTATTGCCCGTGCTGCCGGGGGCGCGGCGCTGCGGGGGGGGTGCCTGCAGCAGCCCGGCTCCCCGCGGTGTGAGAGGGTGGG
>NW_008598646.1:56156-59957 GCF_000691845.1 Merops nubicus
TTACCCTGCACATCAAGGGTTCACGGTAAAGCAGTCCTGACACTGACCTCTCAAAGACCCAGCAGCTGAAACAGCCTTAACAAGGTATTAACACAGCAACATGCCCCATAAACTATTACCAGCTGCAGGCTGGGGAGAGGAGATGGAGCAAGGAGGAAGGGGGGGGGAATGGGAGGCAGAGAAAGAAAAAGAGGGGGGAAAAAGAAGAAGAAAAGGGGCTGTTTCACAGCTGGAAGAGCCTTGGCATATTCTTCAACCTCTTTTCTGAGTTCAACTTGCTGTTGCATGGCAAAGTGTCCTGAGATAAGGGTAAGCTATGTCTTAGAATCATAGAATCACTGTGGTTGGAAAGGACCTCTAGGATCATCAAGTCCAACCTTCACCCCAACATCTCCCTAACCACTTGACCCATAACCTCAAGTGCTGCATCTACTCGTTGTTTGAACACCTCCAGGGATGGTGACTCCACCACCTCCCTGGGCAGCCCCTTCCAGTGCCCAACCACTCTCTCAGTGAAGAAATTCTTCCTAATATCCAACCAAAACCTTACCTGGTAGAACCTGAGGCTATTTCCTTTCGTCCTATCATCAGAAATTTGGGAGAAGAGACCAACACCTGCCTCACTACAACCTCCTTTTAGGTAGTTGTAGAGAACAATGAGGTCACCTCTCAAATCTTGTACCCTTACATCTTGCAGTGCCTGATCTGGTCTCTCTTCCATGTCCCAGCAAACCACACCATGATGCTTCAGCCACAACAAACATGCTTAAAACAACACCAGAGAAAGTGGAATTTATTTCCCAGTTGCAAGTGGCCAGCAGTCTGCTGAGTAAAGAGAGAGAGAGCAAGTGGGGATATGCCAGCCCCTGCACAGTCCCATTAGAGATTTATGAGTCTAGCACATTGAAAACTATGCTTCCAGTGTAATCCGAATTTACAGTTGGTCTCTGTGCAATATATTAATTAAGATAGATTTACAGGGCTCTGGGCTGCCTCACTGCACTAATCAGAAACACCTGAAAAAGCCTTAATTTGGTTGTACATTCTGTTGAGCACGTTTGCCATTCACCATGAGGCAGTGCCCAGTGTGGGGCTGCTGATACAGTGCTCAGAAATGTAGTTTGGTGGTACACTGCCTGCCACTGCTGTACCACTGAGCTTGAATTGCTGCTTGAATTCAACACAATGTCAAGGAGCTACTGGAAAGAGTCCAGTGGAGGCTGTGGAGCTGCTGAGGGGGTGGGGGCAGGCTGAGAGCTCTGGGGCTGCTGAGCTGGAGAAAATTCAGATGGGATCTGATCAACGCTTCCCAGGATCTCAAGGATTGGGTGCAAGAGGCTGGGGCCAGACTCTTGTCAGTGGTGCCCAGAGACAGGACAAGGGGCAACAGGCACCAACTGGAACCCAAGAGGTTCCAGGAGGAAAAATTTTCACCCAGGAGGAAAAATTTCTTTCCTGGAACAGGCTGCCCAGAGAGGCTGTGGAATCTCCTGCTCTGGAGAGATCCCAAACCCTCCTGGCTGTGACCCTGGGCACCCTGCTGTGGGTGAGCTGCTGGAGCAGGGGGTTGGGTGAGATGATCTCCAGAGGTCCCTCCCAACCCTCACTGTGCTGGGGTTGGTGCTACCAGGACTTAAAAAGTTAATATTTTAATGGTTTCTAAAAGTACCAAGAGCCACCATAATAAACATTACAGGAAAGATTGCTGGAAGGAGAAAAAGCTTTGAGTTCCAGGGCACAATCTTAACACTATTCCACCTCAAGATGACGATTTATTCCACACTGCAGTTTGTGCTTTTTCACCATTGATTCTAGATTCTGTCTGGTCCTGTATCCCCAGCCTAAAAAAGGTTCTTCTGATAGACTTTGGCAATGCCAAAAAAAAACCCCAAACCTTCTCCTTTGGGCTAAAAACATTTACAGGAATAACAAGAAGCTGAAGAGCTGCAATGTTTTGCACTGGGGGTCATGACAAAGGGAAGGAGGTGTTCACCCATGAAGTCTTCCAACGGGGTGGGAATGGAGCTGTGTCGTTGCGTGTTGCCACTCACTCACCCTCCCTAAGAGCACAGCTGAATTATTTGTACACATTATCTTTCATTGTCTGCTGGGTTATCTGGTGGGTGAGCAAAAACAATGCACCGTGCTAGAGGCTAATCAGCAATCCCAATTAATAAAGAACAAACAGCTAAAATGAAAAAAAAAAATCAGTAAAAAGCCTGTAGTCATAAAAGAATATGTCCAAACTCTTCTATGGGAAATTATCAGTAAGCAAACGTTGATGGTGTTGTAGAAATGATGTTCTAAAGAGAAGAAAAACAAGGTTTGGCCTAATGATTTGGTATGTTTGGAAATAATGGGCAAGTTTTCAGGTTTGAATTTTCTCTGTCAGGTATCATAAGAAACAGAATAATCCATGCTGGGTAGAGGTTAGAAATAATTTTTATTGGTTGAGACTAGTGATTATAATAGTGATTAATCAGCTTGAGAGGAAATTAGTCAGAACTTGCAGCATAGGAAGATGTTAAGATAGGAAGAGAACAAGGCTGTAAAGCCAATTTTTTTATTTATTCACACACTGTTAGCTTCCATTAGAGTCTGAAATTTCATCTTCCAGGATTTGGTCTTTTAAAGATACTTGATATGTCTTAAATGAGGCTCAGAACTTAGCAGTCTGTTCTGGGAAAGTGATATGAAACACTCTGAAGAAGCATTTTTTCACTCATAACTTAGTGTCCCTGCCCTTATCACCTGCCTGTGTGTCATATGTTCACTCTGATGCCTACTGATTATTCAATTTCAGCTGCTTAAACTGGATGAAGATATTTGGTGCACACATGACGTGTGTTCCTGTATAGACTCAATGGTTAACAATAAGGAATAATAAAGTCTTTGAGAGAAAAACAGAATCCAGTTAGTTAGAAAACAAGCCAATATGGGAGGGAGCCTGAATTTATGGTCTGGGTTTTAAGACATTATTTCACCAACTGTACTGGAAACCACAACTTTGCAGCAGCTCACTGCAGCCAAGTTCAGATCTGACTGCAGTGGCAAAAATTGGTTTTGCTGAATTTTGCTGAATTTGAAGAATTGTTTTGTTGAAATCCATTTCCCCTTGTTCCTGAACTGATGAGAAAAATAAAGAGTCTAAAAGTACACATGTACTTTTTAAAAGAGATGTGCAGTAAGGATGGGGAGAGTTCAGCTGATGAAGACAGAATAATAAAGGGACAAAACAGGCTGAAAAAAACAATGAGGAAAGATCACATTCTGAAGGAACACAAAACAGGAGTAAAACAGGAAAAGGAAAAATATAAAATGGGAAAAGAGAAGTGAGGGGGGAGGAAGAGGAAGGGAGATTGTAGTTAGATGAACCATGGAAAAAGGTGGGCAAAGTAAAATGTTTAACACAAGAGAGTGAAGAGGAACATGACAGAAAAGAGAATCCAGCTGAAAATAAAACACAAAGTCTAAAGGTTATGTTGAATTCAAAAACAGAACATGGTGAAAAAAGGGAAGAGTAGGAAGAAAAGTGGGAAAGAGCGAGGAGGCTTTTTTAAATATTGAAAACGCACACAGAGTGAGTGAAAGAGGGTTTTGATGATGGGAAGTATACATAGGAAAGATGCATGAAGGTATGGAAAGGGAAAGGTGAGGAACACAGGAAAAAAAGTAAAATAAAGTTAATAATAAAATAAAAGGAAACAAAACAATACAAAACAAATAACAAAGCTAAACAAAACTAAACTATTAAAAAGAAAAGGAAAAGACAAAAGAGGAAAGGGAAGGGAAGGGAAGGGA
>NW_008598647.1:0-6573 GCF_000691845.1 Merops nubicus
AGGGCGGCTTGGGTTGGCCCCCGTGTCCTCTCCTGGATTGGTGTCTGAGATGGGGCGTTCTGTCTGGGTGCTGGAGGGGTGTGTGGGTTTGGGTGGCGCAGCTAACGTCCTGGTTTGCGGATGGCCACTCAGGGGAGAAAAACCCCCCCACTCAGGGAAGACCCTCTCCCTCCCCAGAGGTTTGGCTTTGCTGTATGGAGCTTACTAATTAACTGCTTTTGGTGATCTTTAGAGGATGTTCAAATATGCTGGGCTCTGCTCTTGTCCCGTCATTTATGCAATAGGAACAAGGTCTCACCGGAGCTTATTCATGGTGTTTTAAACCATTGCAGAAGCTCATCTTGAGCCAAGAATGCAGTAACATCATATTGGCAAACAAGGGAAGAGGTAAACACTAGAATTACAAATACCAGATTGAGGTTATTTCTAAATCATACCAAGGCCTACATCCAAGAAAGAAAAATCAGGCTTAATGAGCAATGTACCCTGTGGTATTAATAAAGAGAATTAAAAAGAGAATGAAGCTGAATAGAGACATATAAAATGGATGAATTGCTGTTGTCAGGACAATACCCTAGATTCCCTTCTCTTGAGAGTGCAGGGAGTAATAGCAATGCTTTTCAGCTTGGCCCTGAGTCCCTCTTGTAGGTCTGTTTGCTATTTGTTTGGTTTTTTTTCTCATGTGGCACACCAAGAGGAGCGTAAAGAAAGCAGGTTAATTTGACCATATATTAATTTGTTAGGGTCGGAAGCTAACAAACTACATTTCTCCAGCTAATTCTGCAGCTGGCTGGGGTCTAGCAGAGCAGAGGGCTGGGCCTGGCGATGGACTAAGGAAGATCCAACTATAATGTAGGAAAGCAGAGCACAAGTCCCTGGATGGTCTGGTCTGGGGCTTCAGAAATGAAGTGTTGTCAATGGTGAGCGTTACAGCAGTTGTCTGATCTCGATCTGCCCTACCCCAGTAAATGTGTCTCATGGCTGTGAGGCTGCTTTGGAAGAGCATCTCTGCCTCTATGAAAGCAATATTCAGCTTTGAAATTCTTAATCATATCTAGTTTATTTTCCTTAATCAGGCCCTGCTTTCATTTATATACCTCTCCATGCCCTATTCACATACAAACCCTTTACCTCTTTTAAGGTTTTTCTCAGCTGCCTTCAAGTAGAGTTTGCGAGGTCTCAGCATGGTGGTGTTTAGCATGATGTAAGACAAACACATACATCTCTGTCCTACCTAAATTCCTGTTTTCTTTACTGACATTTAAATGGGAAGAGAGGGAGGGTGAATGAGAAAGATGGTACATTCACAGGGGGCATCTGCAGCGTTCTGGTATTGGGTATCTTCTTTCAGAGTGCTGGTTGCTGGACTCTGGGCCTCAATTTCTCCACTCGTACAGAGACTGCAGTCTTGCAAGCACTTGCATGTACCACTACATATTACAGGATTACTTACCTCAGAGTCGAATACTCCTAAAGGTACATGCTCAAGCAGGCTTCAAATGCCCTGTCTCAAATGTTGCACAATAGTAGGGATGGGAGTGAAATTTAACACAGGCTATTTCTCAAGTGATGGTGCTATATCCACTCTTCTGGTTTATCTGCCTTTTGCTTTAAGCGTTCATGAGAACTGCAGGGCAAAGTCTTTTTGTTGTATTCCAGGAGAAAAAAGAGCTGCTGAGTATTGCTCTGCTGAACCTTGTTCGAAAGATGCATCACGCTGCTGGTGTCGCTTGCCACCGGTTCCCAAACCTCTGGGATAACTCCAGCAGCTGAGCTGCTGAACAGGCTCAGCTGGGACTTCTCCACAATAATGGAGAGCTTCATGAGCGCTGAGTGTCTTTTTCAACCCTTATCAGCTCGGAGCAGCTTTTGTTTTACTGTGTTCCGTGGAGATCCCATTAAATCACATACATGGGGCTGGCATACTGTCTGTCGGCTGTCCTTGTAAATCCGTGGTCAGGGTCCCATGTAGCTGCAGAGAAGATGACTCTTGTTTAGCCTATTAACTAAAGTTCAGAGACACCAAAGAGATTGATATGTAAATTTGACCTGAGGTTTGAAGGTTACGTTCCCTCTTGAAGCACCAACATAAGTGGTCGGTTTTCCCAAACCTTTGATATTACTGTCTAATGCTTTTCCTGCAAAAGAAACAATTTTCTTGTAGTAGAATAAATATTACAGATTTCAGCCTGAGTTATTCTCGTAATGCTCTCTGGATTATGAATGAGACCCAAAGGTGCATAAACCAAACAACAATTTATTTCCTGAATGTTCCCATTCCTCTCCTCACAGAGGCTTGTTCCTATCCAAGCATAGGAAGTATAATAGTAATAAAAAGGTAAGAAATAGTTTCTCCTGTTGGTGAATTGGTGCCTGCTCTATTGTCTGAAACAGCTATGCAGTGAGACAATGAATTGCAGAGTATGAAACCCTGTGCTGGTGGGTGTGGAAGCAGCCTGAGATGTGTGAACAAAGGGGCAAAGTGTTTGTCACAGGAAGGTCGTGTGCCCTCAGAGCAGCCCCAGCTGAGTAAGAGGGAGGCAGCGGTGGTGAGATGTCGCTGATGTACAGGGTGCATGTATGGGAGGCAGATGATGCTTGAAGGGTGTGACTGAATAGGTCTGTGTGTAATGGCAGATATGGGTTTGCAGGTAAAAAATCTTATCCACTTGAAGTTTCTTTAAAACTCAAAAAAAGGGGAAAAGTTGTGGGTTTTTTTTGTTTGTTTTGTTTTTGTTTTTTTTGTTTGGTTGGTTTGGTTTGGTTTGGTTTTTTTTTCGTATTTGTGAAGAAATGACATTATTGCAGAATCACAGAATGGTAGGGCTTGGAAGTGACCTCTGGAGAACATCTCATCCAAACCCCGCTGCCAAAGCAGGGTCACCCGGAGCAGGTTACCCAGAAACATGTCCAGGCTGTTTTACCTCTTCTCTAACTAGAACACTGAAACCATGACCCTTTCCCAGTGAAGCTGGTTTTGTGGTCATCTCCCTTCAGCCCCAGCTTTCTGGACACCTGCACTGGACACCTTGGTGTCCCTGCGTGGGGAGGGTGCTCCTGGAAGAGCAGCCTTGCCAGGATGCTGTGCACGGAACGGGCTCCCACTAGAGCGCGCTAGGACAGTTGAAATGGAGATCGTTTTCCTCTGCCATCAGAGTGGAACGAGGAAAGCTACCTGTGTGAGACGTGGCACCTTTGTTTTTAAAACAGGGAATCTGGCTAATTTCACCGTCTTTTGGCTACACTTTCCCCAGATGAGGCTGTGATGCAAAGGCATCTGTAGCTGCCTGGGTGCACTGAGGTTTGGGCTAAGTGCTAGGAAAGACCTTTTGGAAGCCCCCAGCCTGTACACAGAGGGCAGGGAGAAGCTTTGTTCTCAAGCCACTTATTTTGTTCGTCTCTCCTCACAGTTCCTCTGTTTTAGCTTATTGCTCTGTAGGACATGGAAATCTGTAGAGCCCTGTGTTGTACTTTGACAAGGAGAGGAGTCCATCTCAAGGTCCCATTAATGGCCTCCTATTGTCATTTATGCATTTTAAAACTGCCCCTAACAAACTCTTCTGCCTCAGCCAGTACTTGAGCCCAGGCTCCTAGATCTCAGCCCTTGTCTGCTACCCCTGTTTGCTTCATGTTTCCTTAATTAGACAGCTGGAGCATAATTCCTTTCATGATCTGCAGTCTAATACATAAAGATGACAGTGACATGAATCTTGGCTTAGGATTCAATTTGCATGTTAATTCATTGTGGTTCCCCAGATATTTGGAATTTGCTCCGACAGGATCTGGGAGATGATGAAATGCTTCCTGGGTGTGGGTGTTCTCCAGTATCCCAGTGAGAGCCTGGAGGGGAAGGGGGCATAGTTTTACTGTCCACCAGGAGTCATCTGTTGTAGGTCATGGGGAATCTACAGCAAAAGGCAAAGCAAAAGCAAAAAGCAGAGCGAAAATCCTCATCAAGGAGTTCTTCTCAGTACACAATGCAAATAGAATCAAGGCTGATTGCAAAGAGTCGGGAAGCATCTGGAAATCAGTGAAGCCTGGCGAGAGAGCCTGCAACAGATGAAGAAGGAACACAGGCATTTTATAGAGCAATGGAGCCTCAGTCATCTTTGGTTCACAAAGTCCGTGAGACACTTGTCTGGGGTAGAGGGAGGCTTGAGACAGGGAGGAAAAAGTAATTTCCCAGAGTGGAAGGCCAGCCCATGTTGGCTTTGAAGGGTTTAGATACAAACCCCATCACTCGGTTCCGTCAGACTTTGTGCTCACCTCTCTGTCTAATATCCAGGAGGCGGCTTACAGGGAGATGAAGGCAGATGCTGTGAGCTGGTGTTCATTTCCAGCCCACTGGGGTTCCCAGGAAGCCCTGGCAGATCACTAACAGGCTCAGAGGAGACCTGACAGCAAATGCAGCCAGAGCTGCCAGTTTGCAGCACGCCTGAAAAAGCGGCAGGTTGCCAAAGATAGCACAAGGAGGCTCTCCTGGCAAGAGAGTCGTAGGTGGTTATTTATGTGTGTTACATTAGAGCTGAGTGTGATCCAGACCCCCGGGAGCGAGGATTTCGGATAAACCTGGGTCTTGCTGCAAGATCTTGTGATGTGAATAGAAATCGTGGCTGAAGAGGAGGATGGAAAAAGACCCCAAGCTGGATGAAGAGACATGTCCAGCCTCATACCACAGTCAGTGCCATAGCCACTGAAGCCTTGGAGCAGTCTCTAACTGACAGGTGGTTTTATTCCAATAGAAGATGTTCTTAGTTGCAGCAAATAATCTATTTTCAGATTTTGCTTATTTTACATGTAGTCTAACTTTAAAAATAACAACAAAAACCCGAAAACCAGAAGGAAAGGTAAAGTGAGAATTTTTTCATTAATCACTCCTCTCTCTTTTTCCTCCCAAGAAACTGGACCAGGTCACTGGATTTTGGCCTTAGAAACGTGGATAACATTTTAATGAAGAATTATGGAGGGAAAAAAATGAAAATAAATGTTGTTTCTTTCCTGTGTTCAAAACTCCATGGCTTTGGATTCCCCAGGAGTTTCTTGTGCTTTCTGGAAGGCTGTTATCCTGTATGCCCAGCATTCATAATCAGTTGTGGCTCCTTCTTTCAGTTCTGACCTTCTTTGCTCAGAATTTGCAGTCGCAACAGGGCAAATTCTGCCTTTTCAGAATCATCTCACTGAAGTTTTTTGGCTAGGAATGACTACAAAAGGAAGGGTTTTATTCCCTGGAAAATATCATTAAACCAAACGTTTTTATTTTTCACCTCAATCAAAGTCAAGTTTTTCAGCTTTTCATTAAGGAAAAAAAAACAACAAACAAGTATTTGATCAGGAGGCCTTAAAATGAACATTTCCTGGTTGTAGAGTGAACAACATCATTTTCCAGATGATATTTTTCAGACAAATAGGATTTAAACACGTAGCTGCTATTCCATTAACCAGGGTCCTCAGAAAAACTTTTAAGCAGGCTTTGCCCAGCTCTGGGCTGGGGAAATGCAGGTTCTGCTGCCTGCAGGATAATCCTGTGCAAATTAAGGGAGGGATGGTTGTGTTTCCCTGCACACAAATGTCTTTGCATCCACGGTGCAATTGGAATCTATCAGTGAAAAGCCCCGGCCAGGGCCAGGACTGAGTTCCATTAATCGTAGGCAGAGACTCTGCCTGTGTTCCTGTGGCAAATCCACCTGGAAGAGGCAGGGAGCCTTCGGGATGGGGATGACAAATGCCACCTCTCATTAGGTAGAGCTGAAGCAGGTAGTAATTACCCTGGAGCTGTCGTGGTGATGCTCGTGGTTCCTGCCAGCATGGGAGCTCTGTCCTGACCTGCTTATTGATTCCTGCAGATCAGCAGTGAAGAAGGTGGCTGGGTCTGACCCTTCTGGGGTGAAAGCAGGATTAACGTTGGCTTTGCTGTAGGGCACCTTCCCTCCACGCTAACTTTTGGTCGTCTCCATGCATACCAAGCACTGAAACCGGTCTCTGTGCCCATCTGTGCTCAGTGGCTCTCATTCTGGAGTCACCAGAGCCATCAGTCATGCTTTAATTGTCTGGAGCTTTTTTCCTGGGCTAAATTAGCAGATGCATGGGAGTGACAATTTTGGCTTCATATGAGTTCAATGGTGAAAACTGAGCCTGGGATTCAAGCCAAGGCAGCAGGGCCAGAGGCAACTTAATGGGACTTCCTGCAAAACACAACTACAGACTTTCGACCATGTTCTTCAATTTACCTAACTAATGTTTTTTCTAGCCCTGTTTTTTAATTAATGGTAATATCATTAATGACATAATTGTGGTCTCATCCCATTGCCTTGGATGACTAACAAGGTAACACTCTGGTTTATTTTGCTGTGTTTTATCGACTAATTTAATGCAATTGAGAAGGAGCAAACATGTTTGGGACAGAATGCCTAAAATATAAAAGTTTGCTGACGATATTCAACATTTAGCTATCTCTGGAGAGCTGTTGAATAGCTGGTTGGTTTGTTTGTTTTATTTACAGTGTTTTACACATAAATACAGACCTTGTCAGAACCTGGAAAATAGACTTGCCACGACATAGTGGCTGTTACTGAA
>NW_008598648.1:0-469 GCF_000691845.1 Merops nubicus
TAGACCCTTCACCAGATTCGTTGCCCTCCTTTGGACATGTTCCAGCACTTCAGTGAGGTAGTGAGGGGCCCAAAAATTAACCCAGTATTTGAAGCGCAGTCTCACCAGTACTGAGTACAGGGGGATGATCACTTCCCTGGTCCTGCTGGCCATGCTATTTCTGATAGAGGCCAGGATGCCTTTGGCCTTTTTGGCCAACTGGATGTTCAGGTGACTGTTGATCAACACCCCCAGGTCCTTTACTGTCAGGCAGCTTTCTAGCCACTCTTCCCAAAGCCTGTAGTGTTGCCTGGGGTTGTTGTAACCCAAATGCAGGACCTGTTACTTGGCCTTGTTGAACCTCAACCCATTGCCTTTGGCTCATTGATCCAGTCTGTCCACATCCCTCTGAAGAGCATTCCTACTCTCAAGTGTATCAACACTCCTGCCCAGCTTCATACCGTCTACAAACTTACTGCGCGTGCACTTG
>NW_008598649.1:0-19666 GCF_000691845.1 Merops nubicus
AAGCGCGGCGGAACGCCGAGCCCGGGCTGCTGGTCACCTGCTGGGACGCTGCTGTCGCGACCATGAGCAACATCTACATCCAGGAGCCCCCCACGAACGGCAAGGTGAGGCTCGCCGGGGGCCGGGCTGGCCCCAGCCGCGCCGGGCTGTCGGTGGAGGCGAGCCGCACTCCAGCCTTTGGAGATTTATGGCATAATTATATTTTAACTATATAGGCCTTCCATGTTGTTTCGTTACAGAAGTGATAAGGGGTATCCTCGGTTTCTGTCGTGTGTCAGGTACCAGGTCATTGGCTCTGAAACCGTATTCTACACATCGGTTCAGAACCATATTTTCACTTTTGGGCCACAGTATAGCTACTGCGAACAGCACCTCCTTGGCACTGTTACTAATATAATTAATTCAGAAGTATTTTTTAACTCGACAATTATATTCTTCCATCAGTGACTAAGTTACAATAAAACTAACGGTGTTTTTATGCGTATTTTCATAGGTTTTGCTGAGAACAACAGCAGGAGATATAGATATAGAATTATGGTCAAAAGAAGCACCAAAAGCATGTCGAAACTTCATCCAGCTTTGCATGGAAGGTAATGACTCAATGGGAGAGGAGTTGTTGAAATTATTTAATATGGTATATTTGTGTCTTTTTTGTAAAACAGAGGTCATAAATGTGTTTTAACTTTAGCATGTTAATGAATTTATTTGTGTATAGGAAATATTAACTGATGCTCAGACAATGTTTCTCAGGGTTATTAAGGCACCTAGTAGAAAAAAAAAATTAGATGGTTTTTCAAATGTAGCAGATAATGTAGTATTAAAAAAGTAATAAGCCTTGGGAAGGTTTATTTTCAACAAATATCTGCAAAGTATAACTGCTTCTTTAATGTATTTATGAAATGGAGATGATGCAATGTTGGCTCTTCTCCAAAATTCTCAGTTCTGTATCACCATCTTTACTACCTTTTAATTTTCTTCATGGGTGGTAGTAGGTACCAGGATGGGAAGGCCCCTGTTGCAAAAACTGTAACAAGAATTTGAGAAGGACCTGGTGCCTTTGTATGTTTTCCAGGTGCTGGTATTATCCAATTTATGCATTTATAGAGTGGCAAAGAGTTGTTTTAGCCCTCCTCTCTTCAGGAAAAATAACAATCTAGGATTTGTGCCTCCATCACAGATCCAACCTGTTCTGTGTTCTTGTACCTAATACAGTGATGCAGGCATTTTTTTATAATGGTAGATCAATTTCGTAGCACTTGGTGAGTCTTCAGAGTTGAGTTGCACTCGGTGTTAAAGGGCTGGGCTTTATTTCCTTTCTGAATTTGTCTGAGTGCTGTGTAGGATCCTATGCTTTGTGTAATACGTTTTGAGTATTTACTTTGTGAGTATCCTAGCATGTAACCATCCATGAATATGTCAAGCTATGCTGCAACCACATAAAGCTTTTGTTCCTTTCATTTTCTTATGATCACATAACTCTTACCTGATAGATGAGATGACTTAGGGAGCAAAATATGCCAAATATTTCGTTCTGTGAAAATGTTCTGTTTGAGTACAGCATAGGCAGTGAAAGGGGTCACACCTGTATTCCATGCTGGTGAGTGCAGATGCTCATGTGCTTTAGGGGCATGGCTAACGATGTGTGTGAGATGTTGGCTGGGACAATGTAGAGTACTAGCTCTCCTTTTAAATTCATGTACATTGGTAGTATCTTTCCAGTGCGAAAGGCTGATGAGAAAATAATTCATTGCTGTCATCTTGTTGGTGATGTGCGGTGTCTTCTGCCACAGAAATGTGACACTGCCTTTTTTTTTCTTTCCACTCTAAATGTGTTAAACAGTACTTTGTACCTGAAATAGAGTCACACTAAGTAAGACAGTGGAAGAGGAGGGAACCTAGAGGAAATAGAAGAATCCAGTTACTGTAGTTGCTTTATGGAACTTCATTCTTTGGACATTTCTGTATAATCTATAGGAAAGTGTGATTTTGATACCACTTAAGTGTATTGAATATCTTTTTTTTTTTTTTTTCTTTAGAATATTACAATAACACAATATTTCACAGAGTAGTGCCTGGCTTTATAGTGCAGGGAGGTGATCCCACTGGTACTGGTTTGGGTGGAGAATCGATCTATGGAGCTCCCTTCAAGGTTTGTATTTGTGTATCTTATCCATTAACTTTTGGTTATTCTCTTAACAGGTGTCCTTCCTGCTGTGCTAGCATGTGAGAAGACAAACCTTATATTAGAAACGCACCATTAAAAACGTAGAGTAATAGCTTTCACAAGTTGCTTCAGTATTTTTGAATATGCCTTTTTGAATTGCGAGTTCTTAATCTAGCTGTTCTGACGTTATGACAAATGTGTAACATTACTAGCATGAACTTCACAAGGTAAAATAGAGAGGAAGAGAGGAGACTGGGTGTGGATATGTGGCAAACTCTCATGCAGAAATGTCCGTTGCTTCTGTTAAACGTTGTGTCTCGTTTAGCAGAGGTCTCTGAATGCTGTGTGTGTGTTCGTTGGCGTCGCTGTAGCTCATCTCTTAAGCAGGACGCTGGGGTCCTGGGTGGAGCCACACGCCTGCAGCAGCGGCAGCAGCTGTGTGCTGTTGTGCCCGCTTGCTCTACTGCAGATGAGGCACGCACCTTCAGCTCCTCACGGAAGCTGCGTAGCCTGTCTCTGGCCCTTCCACCACCCTGCTGCTAGAGTGGACACACATATAACACAAACATGGTTAGTGGAAGGGATTGATGCCTGAGCAGAGAACAAAACAAATATTACCAATGTTGTGGTAGCATTTCTGCTCACAATTATTGGTATCTCAGTGTTGCAGTGTCTAGAATTATGATACTACCGTGCTGTTAATATGTTACTCATTGCTTTCACCTTGCTTTGAAAGTAGTCCTGTTCTGGCTTCTTATGGTCCAGAAAATTCTGTGATCCTGTGAATATGTTCTTCCTATGGATTTTTGCAATACTGTACTGTTACAACCTGTTACTGAGCTTCCAGTTACTGTACGTGAATTGGGATTTTTTTTCCCCCTAAATACTGTTGTTAATAAGAACGATAGTTTTACAAGATGCATGAAATGCAGTTACTTTTAGAAAAGTTTTGTGTTTTCTTACTGTTGAAAGAATAATAAGTTACAGCAAAAATAGTACATAACAGTTTATGGTTAGGCAATGACTGGAAAAAGAGAAAGCTAACAAGAGAGAACTTAGAGTTTCTATTAAATCATGTGCATTTCTGTTATTGATATACTAGTTTCCAGGTTTTTTGCGTGTGGTTGATTATGTCCTTATGGCTTTTCTTTAAAAAACAGCGTTCACTTGTTTGCATTATTTTTTGTTGATGTTTTTTCTTCTTAGTGCCTACAATAATCTTTTCTGCTGAAAAAAGAAGCTTTTAGCTACAGATGTGACATTCAAAAGACTTTGGGTTTATTACTGTCTGAATTTAGAAGAAAACAAATAATGTATTTTATGCGTGTGCATATTGAGATAAACAAGCCATGGCTAAAGAAGTGGAAAAAGTTAATTTGTGTTCTCTTCTGTTTTGTCTTGGCCAGGATGAGTTCCACTCACGACTGCGGTTTAATCGAAGAGGACTCGTTGCTATGGCAAATGCAGGGCCCCATGATAACGGGAGTCAGTTTTTCTTTACCTTGGGTCGTGCAGATGAACTTAATAACAAGCACACAATCTTTGGAAAGGTCTGCTACATGGAGCAGCGCTCCAGTTTGAGTTTGACAGAAGCTACTATATGTTTTTCTGTATTCAAAAGCTGTTTTAGTGTTGTCTTCTAAATGGATTTGAAATTTATTTCACTGCTTTCTAAGCTGTCTCTCTTCTTTGTTTTCCATGTCTGGTAGAAATGTTTTGATGTGTTGTTCCCATAAGTATTTACTTTTCTGTGGTTATGCTTTTAAATTCTATTTTTCATGTTATGCTTCCTTTGAATAATCTTACTAACATTATTATGGCTCTGCCCTATTAATCGGTTCATGTAATGCTAGTGACATTTTAGGAAATTGTATTTGTAAGTTCTGATTACTTTAGAAGAATCAGGAAAATGAAAAACATAATATGAATTTACCACTTCCATGATTTACTTGAAAGAAAGTAAACCATTTTTTTATTTGTTTCTTTTATTTTGCTGTTTCATAGCTCACAGGAGGGATTTGACATCTTCATGTGTATTTGCTTTCAAAAATGCAGGTTTAGATGCCTCTATTACTTCAACTTTTGCTGTTAAATGTAAATAAATCTAAACCTTTGTACAGTGTACTTGCTGTCTGTTAGAAGTCTTACATGCTTCCAGTATCGTCTGTATAATTTATATTTTCAAATTTTCATACATAATAATTCCCTTGCGTTCTGCAAAATAACAAAAGTTGCAAAGACTTTCAAACCTTTTTTTATAAATTTGACAGGTTACAGGGGATACAATATATAACATGTTACGGCTGGCTGAAGTAGAAGTTGACAAGGAAGAGAGACCTCTCAGTCCACACAAAATAAGAAGTAGTGAGGTGAGTATATTCTGGTTTGAAATTTTAAGTTTTAACATTCTCTTGTTTATAGTGTTCAGAAAACTTTGTCCAAGTAGGAAAGCTTGGCATGTCATTTTGTGTGTGTGGGTTTTTTTTTTTAATATTAAATAATTTAATTATAATATACATATTAAAGATGTGTCTAAAATATTACATTTTTTACAGGTTTTGTTTAATCCTTTTGATGACATTGTTCCAAGACCAAATAGAAAACTGGCAAAAGACAAACCAGAAGAAGAGACTAGAAAATCCAAAGTAAAAGGCACAAAGTAAATATATGCAACATAAATGGTGGTTAATTTTCTTTGACCTTTAGTTTGCAGGTTGTTAATTTTCTATTTCTGCTTTTAAAACACAAGGCTTTACCAAAATGTACAGAGGAATGTTCTCTAATCTTAGTAAACTCTACTTCCTTGTTCCTAAAGAGCTTGTACAAATCTAGTTGTTCTGAGCAAAGTGGTTATTCTGCATCAGCTGACCTGTAACTCTTTCCTGCTTACTGATAGTTTGTTGGAAAAGAGTTAAAAGGTAAGTTAAGCTTTTCCCATGAGCAGGGGTGTGCAATCACTCTTTTGTGACTGAGATGGCACTGAAGTTAATATATACTAGTCACCAGGTCATGGCTCGGCTGTGTGAGGTTTTTGAATTTATTTTATCAGCTGCCACTTCTCTTACACTAAAATACTTGGAAAAGGCAGGCATTTTGACACGGGAAATTTCAGTTTCTTTGAATTAAATTTGGTGGTCATAAGCTTGCAGTGAAAAGTAATAGGAAACCTAAACTACTTATATGCTGTCAGTTCTCTTGGACAGAAATACAATGTGTTGTAACTGTTTCTAATGTAGTGTAAACAATTAGATTCAGGGGAAAAAACCCCATTTATTTCATTTAACTACATTTTGTGAATGTGTGTGCATTTGATGCCTTTGTGAGCTGTCATATCTTGAAAATTTTGTGTTTGGTATTGAATGTTACTCTGTTGTATAAAAAAATTGGAAAAAAATACGACTGCTCTGTTTTCAGAGCTGTCAGCATTTAGTCTTAACTGTGAAAGTTAGGACAGAATTTCTTAAATTTTGCCTTATATTTTCTAAGTGATGCTTAGCTATCCTGATTGTCTTGGTTTCAGAACAGAACATGCTTCTCTATATATTCCTAGTTTATTGAAGAACAGCATTTTGTAGTTTGAAATTTGTACGTTTAACAGGATGAAAAGTTTTTTTTAAAAATCTCACACAATATGAACCTACATCTAAAGACAGTATTTAATGTTTTACTCGAGAATGTGTTTTCTCTCTTAAAGAAATTTTAGTCTGCTTTCCTTTGGGGAAGAAGCTGAAGAAGAAGAGGAGGAAGTCAGCAGAGTTAGTCAGGTACTTTACCAAATTAGACCCATTTTTATTTTCAATTTGAAACGACCTTTTTTGCATGTTTGTGGAAAGCTTTTAAGTTTATAATCTTGTTCTTGTCTTAGAATTTTGAACCATAATACTAGAAATTACTTTAGCCTTTATGATTCTACTATTTTAACATGTTGTAAAACCAGGGATTTTAATTTTTTCTAACTTTGAAGGCGCTCCCAGTTACTGTGTGATACTTTTGTTTCCTTAAACTTTCATGCTTCATAGTGTAGATCTGTGTCTGCTGTTTAAAGTTCAAGGAGGTGATAGGAACTTTATTCTTCTTCATGTCCTTAATTGTGAGAGTGTAATTTGATGGTAGCATACTTGAGGTTCCTTGCCAGTACATTTTTAGCTTAATTTTCTTATGCATATCCATTCTTTGTGCAAACTGAAGTGGGGTTATTTTGGGGAAAAGAGTGTGTTACCATAATTAAAGATTGCACTATTGTTTATTGTTGTGGAGGGTTAACCCTGGCTGAGCAAGTGATGCCCACCAAGGCGCTTTATCACCCTCCCCCTTTCCTCTCCTTCCTCTGCAGAGCAAAAGGGAAAAGGAAAATAAGATAGAGACAAAAGCCTTGTGGGTAAAAACAAGGGCAGTTTAATTTCCTCTTCTAGAGCCCCAGCTTGTCTTACTTTTTTGTACAGTTCAGTTACCTACCTGTTTCAGTTAGTAATCAGACTACATTGTGCTGAGTCCTGTACCACATAAGTGCAAAGGTGGTAATCAGGATTTAGTTAAAATACAGACGACAACAGTAAATAGTGATAGACAGTATTACAGTGAGATGCTATCAGCCAGAGTGATAGCAGAGCTTTATTATATCAGAACAGTTGCTTTCACTGTTTTCCTTTCTTGTTTCAACTTACCAGTCATAATAACTGTGCTCGTTTACCTTAACATGATCATCTGCAGTTCTGCTTTTGGTATATGTCTGCATTTTAATATTACATTTAACTCTGTTGCTTTGATGTTCTTTCCTTTCACACCAAATACTTGCTTTGAAGTATAAAATTATTGAAATAGAACACTTCTTTCATGACAAGACCAGTGTAAATGCTGTCATGCTGTCTTCAACTCAGTCTTAAAATTTCATAGTTGCCCTGATTAGATTCTAGACTGGCTGTAGCAGGGTAGTAACCAAATCAACTATTTATGAAAACTTCACGTTCATTCTTTATGACAGAATGAAACCTTTTTATCTAAGCCTTATTTCTTGTTTCTAATAGTTCTAGATCAGTAGTTGTACAGTTCTGGACATTATCTTAATCTTGATTATGTTAAAGTACTTGAACGTAAGTACCAACTTTCAATTTCTATTTTCTGTAAGCAAAAATGAAGGTCTAAGTTAATAGTGGGAATCTTCAACATCTACCAATTCAGAATACTTCTGTTAAATTTTTGGTTGCTTGTTTCAGTGTAAGAAGGGGATGCTTTTAAGGACTGAGGTTAAGAGGACAGGGTACAAGTAACTGAGGAAGCCTTTAACAGATCTGGCATAAGGGAATATTTTCCATTGATTTTTAGTGCAGTGAGGTGGAAGCTAAAGTTATCTAAAGAGTAAATAAACCCACCATGTATCAGGGTGAAATTTTTACAGTATTTAGTGTTTTCATGTTTACATATGAAAAATGAGAATTCTTGTCCAAGTCACATCATATTAACCAAGAAAGTACTGAATTTAAGGCCTGCTAAGTCTTTTCTGCATCTTTGCTATCATCACCAGTTTTCTCTCCTGGACTTGTTCAGTCTTTGCTGTACTTAGTCTAAGCATGGGAATATCTTTTGCCTTTGCTGTGGTGTGTCACCAGACTCTTGTTCCTGGGACTGTACAAAGAAGCACAAGAAGGTTAACTGGGGGTATGGAACATGGGTCATGCTTTTTTAAATTAAAAAAAAGAGAGAGAGGAAGGGGAAGATGAGAATGATTATTCCCTATTTTTACAACGTAAAAGTTGAGACACAGATAAGTGAGCAAATAAATACGTGACGAAAAAGTATTTTTCCCTTTTGGAACTTAAATTGTGAACATTTCTGTCACAGAACATTGTTTAAATGAGAAGCATAAATAATTTCAGAAAGAGAATAAAAATGAGACTAGAGCCATTGATGTCTTTTAAATGTTGCAGGTCAAATGGTGTCTTCTGTATAAGGACAGTCTCTAAATAGTTGTATTATAGAGTGTGATGCTCAGAAAGAACATTTGTGTACCCCAGGAGGTTATAGAAGACAAAGTTCACGGGATTATGGAGGTTTGTGTCAAGGAGTGTCAAGAGTAGGATGTCTCTAATGGGGGAGGACAAGCAAGAAAGTGAGAGTAATTCCAGCATAGTTAGTGTGCTTACCAGCAGAGGCACAATCCCACAGGGTGTGGATACAGCAGGTAGAGCCGGTCGCTGGTAACAGGGTCCATCCACAGTCCTGCACACGGAAAGCAATAACCAAGACCAAGGTCCTCAAACAGTGAGTCCAGTCAGGAGCAGCAAGAGATGGGACAGGAGACAGGGCTGGAGAAAAGTCTACAATGTGAGTCTAAAAGATTCATCCAGGAGATGAGGTGAGACACAGCTACACCCCTGAGATAGCTCAGGCAGCAAATAGATTTTCAGGTGTGAGCTGAAATGGTGCTGATGGGCAGAGGAGCTCCAGATAAAATTCTTCAGGGCCTTTAAGGCTATTAGTGTGCTCAGGGTCCTGACAGTTGGGACCCTACTGGGTTGACCAGTGTTTGAACTGAAGCTTTCAGTGTCAAAATGGCTCATTTAGTTGTCTGTACATGTTTGGAGCAGTTTACAAAGGTGATAAGCACTTGTGTTTTGTCAGGCTCCTGAACACACACACAAATCATTTGTTGAAGGAAGTAATTTTTCTTGTTGCTGAATGTGGTATTTTTACATAATAAAAAAATGAAGTTTTGTTTTAAATCAGTAATATTTCATTACTTGTGTGTTCTTAGAGTCCAACTGCTTGCGTCAGTGGATGAATCCTGCATGATGTATTGCAGTTTGATGGTTTGGGGGTTTTTTTGCCCCCTAAGGGTCCATATAGTATTCTGCTAATTGATAAGTCCTGCTTGTACGCTGTAGTTCTTTGACTTGACATATGCCATTACTGGAAAGTCAAGTTCTTACCTCTTCATTGGCCCAAGTATATATGTTCTAGACTATATGTCTTTATGATGTGTAATGATTGTGATGATTTAAACAATCTTTTTTTCTTTTCCTCTCTTTATTTTAAAATTAACTGCATTGCTATTGCAAAAATACTTCTGAAGTCCATGGGGCCAGTTTGAGGCTTCCCTGGAATGCCCTTTCTTTTCTGCTATTAAAAGTGTTTATGCTTGCTGGTTAGGCTAAAGCTAAAAAGAAGCAAGTTATCTTTTTCTTACCATTATCCTGTTTCACTGTCTAGTCTTTCAAATACAAATGTATAATATGTTTTTTTGTTTGTTTGGTTTTTTTTTTTGTTTGTTTGTTTGTTTGTTTTGTTTTTTTTTTACTAGAGCATGAAGGGGAAAAGTAAAAGCAGTCATGATCTACTGAAGGATGATCCACATCTAAGCTCAGTTCCTGCTGTCAAAAGGTTAATATGTGACTTCCAATTTCCAAAACAAGTTTATTTGCAGGATGTTAGACTTGATTAGCATAATGTATGCTCATTGTTTGTCTATTACTCTTTAAGAAATTAAGAGTGACAGTGCTAGATCAGATCAAATGTTCCTCTGATCCACTATGCTGTCACCAATGTAGGCCATCAGTGGATGCCCAACAAAGAATAAAAGCAGAGCAACCATAATGTTTACCTGTGTAGTCTCCCAGCCTCCATCTACTTTCAGTTCAGAGGACTGTCAGAGTTTGATGTGTTTCATCTGTTTAATAATCCTTAACAGAGCTCTCATCAAAGTTTAGTCTCTTCTAATATTGTTTATATTCACACCCTCCTGTCTGCTAGAGGAAGAAGTACCTCCACTTTTTGTTCTGAACCTCACTGCTACTGTCATGATTTGATAAATTCTCACTCTTACAGTGGAAGAGACAGTGAGCAGTCAGTGCCTTTATACTTCTCTTTACCACAGCCCCTTCTTAAGCATCTCTTTTCTAGCTTAAACTATTCAACATTTCTTCAGACAAAAGCTGTTCTGTTAATAATTTGGTTATTCTGGTTGCTCTTCCTGTTGCTGGTACTGTTGTAAAATTCATTTATTTCCCAAACCTAAACAACCTATTCAAAGTGAGATGAATCATAAATCTGTATGATTGCGTTAAGGTGGTCTCTGCTATCTTATAAATTTCTTTTTAATGCTTCTTAACTTCTGATGTGTTTTCACTGTTGAGTATTGACAATTCTGTGAAAATGTATCAGCTTCAAGAATTTGCTTATCATAGAATAGTTTGAGGTGGAAGGAGGCTGCAAAGGTTATCTTGTCCAACCCTCTGCAGTGAGCAGGGACATCTTCGAACAGAGCAGGTTGGTGGGAGCCACATCCAACCTGATTTTGAACCTTTCTAGGGATGGGGTATCTACCACCTCTCTGGGCAGCTTGTTCCAGTTTTTCAACACCTTACACCTGGTCTAAGTCTGCCCTCTTAGAGTTTAAAATCGTGACTCCTTGTCCTGTTGCTACAGGCCTTACTAAAAAAATCTGTCCCCATCTGTCTTTTAAGCCCCTTTTAAGTATTGAAAGACTGCAGCAAGGTCTTCCTGGACCCTTGTGTTTCCGTGCTGAACAACCCAAACACACACAGCCTTTCTTCATAGGAAAGGTGTTCCAGACCTCTGGTTGTTTTTGTGGCCTTTGTTGGGATCTGCTCCAACAGGTCCTTTTCTTTCCTGTGCTGAGGACTCAAGATATGGACACAGTACTCCCAGTGGGGTCTCACCGGAGTGGACCAGAGGGACAGAATCATCTCCCTTGATCTGCTGGCCATGCTTCTTCTGGTGCAGCCCAGGATATGCTTGGGGCTTCTGGGCTGTTAGTGGCATTGTTGGCTCACGTCCAGCTTTTCATCCACCAATACATTCAACATCATCTCTGCAGGGCTCCTCTCTAATTCTGCCCATTGCCCAGCATGTATTTGTGCTTGGGATTGCCCCAGCCCAGGTGGAGGACCTTGCACCTGGCCTTGTTGAATCTCATGAGGTCCACGTGAGTCCTCTTCTTGAGCTTGTCTGGTCCCTCTGGATGACAGCCCATCCCTCAGGCATGTTAACCACACCACTCAGCTTGGTGTGGTCTACAAACTTGCTGAGGGTGCACTTGATTCCGCTGTCTGTGTCATTGATGAAGATATTAAAACAGTACTGGTCACAGTACTGAGGGCCCTGAAGGACCACAGTGATGGTCAGCTGAGAGTTCCTTATTCTGTATGTGGGACTCCCTTTCCTCATGTGTATAGCTTTACTTTTATCTACTTCAAATTTCACCTATTCACAACCTTTATTGTCCCTTCATTCAGGTTCTGCAATTCTTCAATCTGCTCTTAGCTCTACTATACTGAGTAATGTGATATTACCAAAAAACCTGGTAACCTGTTTGCCTGCTTTGTTTGTGAGCTCACTGAACAGCTCAAGGCCCAACACAGGCTACTGTGGATATATACTAGTGATTTTCCTCTGTTGCCAGAAGTTATTGTTTGCTTTTAAATTTTGTTTCCTGTCCTTTAACCATATATTTCTTCATGCATGGGCTGTCCCATAACCTCAGGACTACTTAGTTTACTTAAAAACCTTTGGTTAGAGATTCTGAATGAGTCCAAATATATCAGAGATCATCACAGCCACATGTAGCCCCTTCAGTAAGAAAGTTCCCTTTACAGCCATATCACAAATCCCAAGTAGATAATTTTACCTCTTATGGTGGCTTCTACATGTTCAGGGCTAAGATCAGAATTACAGATCTGGATGCATTCTAAGTATTCTCTTTAATACTTTTAAGTGCGTTGTGGTTTGGTTTTTTAATTGTAGTTTTCTATCAAGAAATATTTCCACAGAGAGTTTCCTGGATTAATTTTTTTTTAATGCCATTAATGTCATTGATTCCAGCAACTTTACAGTTTCTTTGACGTATTGAGGAGTGTACCTCAAAGCTTTGAATTCAGGGACTCCTTTAATATAATTTACTTTCTCTAAATTAACCTGTTTTTTAAATTGTGGGATGGATAAATCATCATGGGTCTTTGTTATTAGTTTATGACAGTCAAAAGTAGATAAGTTAGTCTTAGTATAGCTGTATATAACATATGAAAATGTTGACTTTAAGCTAGTTATCGGTGTCAAACATGTCTATATATAGAGGGTTCTCCAAAATTAAAACTACTTGTAATGAGATGCTAGAAGTTGTTTGGCATATGAGATGCAAAATGCCCATTTTAAATGATTTTTTTTTTTTTTTAAGCTGTATACATTAGTGTTTTGTCTGGGTGGCTTAAGATATGGTTAGGTTATTCATTGTATGAAAGCCTAGTTTCAGCCTGTGTTTTTAAACATTTCTAATTAGAGTTATGACAATCAAATGATAGAAAATACTATTAATTGATAATTTCAAGATGAACGCAAGGATGATTGAAATGAATAGGTTGACTAAAATTTCAAGTAGCTAACCAAAAAAAAATTTTTTTTTTTAAGAACTGTGATTTTGAAACAAAAATTTAAATCGCTGGTACTTCAAAGTAGTTATGATTATTTTTCTTCTTTTAGTGAAGCAGCAAGTGAAGAAAGGGATTTCAGTGAGGTAAGTAATTTTTTTTTTACAAATAAATCTTTGTTTTTTACCACGTGTGAATTATATTTTTTTAGGGGAACAGATGCTACTTCAGAGTTTTTTGAAAACTAGCTCAAGCCAGATTTCCAGCAAAAGGCTGAAGGCCCATTCAGAGCTCTAAGGTTTGTCTGCAGTGAACATCCATAGCAGGGTAGAGTTACTATTGCATACTACCTGGTGTATTTTATAATACCTGCTTACCAGGTACTTCTGTCAGTAGCTTAGGGGTATGGGAGATTTTGTACCACAGAGTGACAAACCTTTAATAAAAGCTCTGAAATTGCTTCTGAAAAAAAAGAAAAAAAAGTCAGTGTGTCTTGAATAATAATGTATTTCTGATATCTGAGGGTAAATCTGTGTGTTAGTGAGTCCTGTTGGAAATATTTCTTCAAGGAAACAATTCCAGTGAATATTTATAATTTAAATTTTATTGATAAGGACTGCCATCTCTGAAAGACAGGAAATCTGGATAACCAAGCAGTAACATTCAGCCAAACATGGAGACTATTCTGATTACCAGATCATCATACATAGTGAGGGGTTGCTTTTGGGACAAAGGTGTAACATTTGACTAGGAATATAATCTGCCATTCGCAGGACTTATTAATGAAAAGTACTGTTTTCCTTGTCTAACCACCATGCACAGGTACTGCACAATTAGTGGATGCACTGTGTAAGTGGAGGAAAGACAATCTACCCCATTCCTGTGTCTTAAAAAAAAAGAAAATAGTCTGCTTCCACCCTGTTTCTTTTTCCTTTTTTCCACAAGGTGTAGTATGAGTTCAGGTTCTTGGACTCTTCTGTTATGTAATTCCTGGTGTGCAAGAGCATTGAAGTGTAAGAAGGGTTCTGAGAATGGTGTTTAATTAATAATAATTCTTCAGGTGTTCAAGTAGCCCTTTAAGTGAACTGGATTTGGGGAATATAGAACAGGGACATGTTAGCTATATTTATTTAAATTTCTATTTCTAGCCTAATTTATCTGAACACTCTTACAATAATGTCATCAAATAGGAAGGTGCTTTTTTTTTCTCTCGCAGGTGCTTTCCTTAGATTTCATTTCATTGAAAGATCTTAGCTGGAATCTAGCATTTCAGGTATTTGGTGTTATAAAGTGGTACTAGTATTTTGTCATCTCTTCTGGATTTATTTCAGTTAACACATCACAGGATCACTTTCGCTTTTACATGACTGCAACACATAGGTAGTTGTATAGCCATGCCATGAGCAAATAATTATTCTAGTTCTCCCTACCTCCCCCAAATAACAAGTCCCTAGCATGTAACAGAAACTCTTACTTTCTAAACATCCAACCTTGCTACTCATGCTACCAAATACCATCCTGTTTCTCTTACTGCAGTCTTCAAGGTCATATGATCCTTTGTATTAACAGTACCTCATTGCTATTAGCTAATCTCTTTTTGTGCCTAAGTCGTTAATGAAAGCATTATATGAAATGTGTTCAGAAGACACATTTTTTCCCTTGCCAGTGGCATTCCTCTGGTTCCCCTTTCTGCACTAGTTTTCCTCTCCCTGCTTGTCAGTTAGTTACTGAATGGTTAGTTTTATGTAGTACTATAGGTAGATGGAGCTTGATATCTGTGCCCTGATTCAGTGATCTTCTCAGCTGGGTAAATCATCACACACAGTAGCCATTAGTCATTCTGACACAAAATTTCTTATGACTTCTGTATTTCCAGGGCAAAAAGAAGAACAGGGCAACTCCACATGGCTAACAACAGCAGCAAAAACTGTTAGGCAGTTTTGTACTTCTCTGTCACTAGAGTAACATCATCATTCAACTGAACAGCAGTTTCCTTCCCAAGTTGTCAGGTAGCCCACTATGGGTGGAAATGTGTTACATCTATTAATTGGTAAAGAAACTTGTGAAAAATGAGAGTCTAAAAGATACGGGATCAGATGGAGTTAATGAGAGCGTCTGAAGGAGGAGACTGGGCAGGAGAAAAGAACTGTAGGAGAGAAGGGTTTGAGGAGGAAGGTTATATCCTATTTTGTAAGTATTTTTCTAGAATAAAGCTGATTAAATCCTTTGCAAAGTGAGGGGACTGAAAGTTTCAAGAAGTAGGGGGTTTAACTGAACTGGACAAGTTGAACCGTTTTTGTCTCCCCGGTTTTACCCATCTGTGGAACTCCCCTCCTGTTAATCAGATTTCTGTAATTTTTTATTAGCTTACTACTTGGCGATTGCAGTATGTCTAAAGCTGTCCATTTTTATTCTAGAAATTTTCATACCCAACTCTTTGTGTTTCAGTGAAATGCTCTTTACCTTAGCCCTAGCTAAATATCCAGCAGGAGTTTGCCTTTATCTTGACTGTTAAAACACCTTGAGCGCAGTCCTGTCATATTCCTTGTCTGGATTTTGTCCCCTGCCGTTGAGGTTGTCATCTCATCTCCCTGATAATGTGTCAAGTAAGCAAATCCTTCAGAAAGTTTAATTATCTCCCCTGTCAAACAACTTCTCTCTGGGAAATTAAGTTAAATGGTATCACTGCTCCACTTTTCTTTTTTCCCTATTTAAAAAAGAACAGACAAAACCCCCACAACAACCTGTCCGTTATTTCATTGACAAAATATTCAGCTATTTTACTGTAATGAATATTCACAGATTTTCTTTTTTATTCCTGACTGATATTCTCTTGTCTAAATCTAAAGTCTCGTGATTCTTAAACAGTGACTCAGATACAACATCTGAAGTGAAACTCTTCGTTTTTCTCTTGTATTCCCGAAATTATGCCTCTTGATTCTTTGATTTTTCTCTTCTTATTCCCTCCATGTTTATGGACATGGTATTCATGCTACTATTCCTCACCATCAGTCACATTCAGGACATGTACATTCTCTTTAGAATTTTCCTCTACAAGTGCTGACATCCTGTCAGTCTCCTGGATACAGTACAGTTCTCTGGAATACCATTTCTAAGTCTATACTTTGTGGTTAATTTTTGTGTCTCTGTGTGGTTAAAGTTACAGTCACGTAGCATCTTATGCTCTTTCTCAAGATAACATATTTCCGAAAGAAATACAAAAAGATGTCTAGTCTTTATCTGGCATCCCTCCATTCTTGGAAGGCTTCCCTCTTCAAGGAAGTAAGTCAGTCAAACTTGGATCCTTTGGTCTAATCAGGCTTCTTCATTACTGAGGAGAATGGCTTTTTTCTCCCTCCAAATGTCTTTGAACCGAGGTGGCTTATCCCCTTTTTCTTTCCTCTGCTAGGCTTGGAAGCACAGTACCTCTGTGGCAAGTGGAGATGGTTGATTCCACAGGTTTTCACAGCTGCATTTGATCAATGTGGCATTTGTAAATTCCCTCATTGAGGCTGATGGGCAGACCTCTTCTATCCCATCGTGACTGTAGTGTAGCCCTGTGGCAAAATTCTTAAGTTCTGTTTTTCTTCTAGTGGAAAATGAAAGAAATGTTTAATCTGTTGCTTTGTGGTGGTTCAGCCCCAGGAGGTAGCTGGGCACCACGTGTCTGCTGGCACACCCCTGGCACAGGAGGGAAAGAAATACAAAACCCTGTGGGTCACGATAGGAGAATTTAACACAGCAGCAGAGACCGAGTAGTGAACAACGGCACTAACAGTACAGATAACGATTTATAACAAAGGCTACAAGGAAAGGGATCCCTGCAGGGGCTGCAGCAGCTCACCCCCCCCGCCGCCAGGGTAAACCAACCCTACCCGAGCCTTGATGAAATTTGGGATTAATGAACAATGACCTGACTAATAGCACATTTCCATGAAGTCTTCTGCTGACCTGTCAGAGTTTACAGTCTAGAATAGGCTGTTGTGGTTTTTAAGTAATACAAAAACCCTATAATTTTTTATATTTAAAATTATTTAATTATCATATTTCTTATTTTTCATTTCCTCTGAAACTAATAAGGAGGCATTTGTTTGAAAGGTTTGTGTTGTTTTTTCTTAAAGGATTATGTTTGTAAAAAAACCTTTCCATATTCAACACACTGTAGTAAAAAAAAAAGTTAAAGGAGATGTTTTATTATTTCAAATCAATAAAGGAAGAAGAACAGGATGAAGATGCTGACAGTGCAGAAGGTGAAGCTGCTAGCAATGAGAGATTTCAAATAAAAGAACGCATTGCCAAGAAGTTGAAAATCGATACAAGTGAAAGTGCTAAACAGCAACTGCATGAGGAGGAAGCTAAGACAGAAAAGAAAATAACTAGTCGCAGGTAAGTAATGTGCCTTTTTTTCCCTTCAGCTTGCTTACAGTTAGATTTTCTGCTCAATGCCAGTTTTGCAGTTACTACATTGATAGGTCAGTATTAGTTAAAAAATTATTCCTCCTGCCCGTCTCCAACTGTGGAAGATGAACTTGCTTATTACTTCCCCACTTCTTACTTTCCTTGGGCCAAACAGTAAGTTACACAGAGCAGTAAGGGATACCTTGTGCTAGAGTTTAATTTTTCCTCATGAGTTATAAATGAAGAGTATTTTTATGTGTTTATTGTGCGGAAAATGCCGTTGTCAGAGGTTGATGTTCACAAAGGAGACAGAGGAGTCCTGTAAAAAACGTAGACTTTATTCGAATAAAGGGAGAGTCCAGGGGCATATCCCGGTGGGGTCTCTCAGTTTTGCTGGGGGACGCAGCCCCCTTTTTATCCTAATTTCCCCAGCTGCTTATGTCCCTCCTCCTTTCCCCATTGGCTGAGGTACTAGGAGAGTACAGACTGCCCGGTCCGCCTACTCCACATCCCCCTTACCACGTGTCCCCCTGCACATCAGGTGTTGTATGTCTCATTAGCTTCATTTTATGCCTCCCCTGGGAAGAGAAGTTACTATGTCTAAGTCTATTAAGCATGTGTATGGGTTCCTAAAGTTCAAAAGTTTAGGCTATCCAAACTTCTTGAGCTGCTTTTACTGAGTTCTTATTCAAGTTCTCAGGTTCTTCCTGCCTTCTTGTTTGGTTCTTTTATATGTAAAGTCACCAACCTGTCACTTTGGGTAACCGGTGATTGCACCTCTCCACGCTACAAGCTGTCTCCTTATCATCCCTTATTGTGAAGACACATTCTTCACGTTCCTTTCTATTCTATCATCATGCTTTACTTTATTTTCTATACAGTTGTTCACAATGATTTTTGTAGCTTCTTTATCTGTGATGACACATGATGATCATCCACCACTGAGCCTTAAAGAAAATAAAGGCTTTCTAGTCATCCATTGAAGTCTGTTTTAATACAGTACTCATCTGGCAGTCTGTCAGTTTTCCAGCACTACAACTGATAGATCATTTTTAAAATTATTTTTAAAATGGGCTGCTCTTAGAAGGTTGGATTATATCTGTGTTTAGTAGTGTTAACACTGTATTCAGTTTTTTAAACCAGCTTTAGACAAATTATTATGTTCTGTAGCAATATTCATCTTTTTGCAGATAGAAAAGCATGGGTTCCAGTCACATACCAACCTTCATGAGTGTCTGTACTGATTAGCTGTAAGTTCTCAGCGAGATAATTTTAATTTTTTGGAACCTTGTGTCTTGGCAGCCTTGTGTCTTTGGCAAGTCTTCCAGAGCTTGTTTGGGAATTTCTGCCTAATATTTATCTTGCATAAAAACATTCATCATGTATGCAAGTGATGTGTAGTGACCTGATAGCAAACTTACTAGGAATCATTGTCCAGTTTTTCAATAAACATAAGTTCCAGAAGTTACTGAACACTTATGTCTTTACAGTTAGAATGTTCAATGTGTAAATTTAATTACTTAGTAAAACTTACTCAAAGGTAGGGGGGCAAGCATCAGAAAGGTGGTTTAGATTTTGTACTTTTAACTCTGCACATTTGTCATAAATAACTGCCTGATGAAATTGTTCAGGCTTTGCCTATACTAAATCCTGCGTATGTAGTGGCTGTCTTAGATTCTGTCCCACAAGTTTCCCCTAAATTGAATCATTCTTTCTCTTTTCCGTTCTTGTTTTTATTATTTTATTTTTATCTTGCTTAACCCCACAGCAAATGTTGCTTTATATGTAATAGCCAAGGCATGTTTCCAACAGAATCCAGGACAGATTCTGACAAAATAATACCTTGTAATCCGTGTAGAGGCTTCACAAATTCCATAGCAATTACCATCCCTATTAATGACTGGGAAGTAAAGGCTTCGGGTCAAGAAACACGAAGATAAATTTATTGTAATCTTTGAGATAAAAATACATGTTCAAACTTCAGCTGGAAAAAAAGGAGCAACTGAAACAAAATCCTTTGTTGTTTTACAGTCATCAGAAATTCACATATCTCACTTGAACCCCTTGAACATTTTTCTGGTTTTATGAGATTATATGTATATGCTAAAAATGGAAAAAAAAAAGTATATTTTTGAAGAAGAGGCTGTTGTCAGTTGTGGTGGGCATTCAATCGTTATCTTAATTGTGAAACAAAACTAATTGTTAAGAGGACAGGGAAATAATACCCTGATGTTTGCAGATTGATGGGTGTTGATGTAGTTATTTTTACTGAAAAAAAGTTGTCTGATTTTTAAAAAAAAATTTAGTAAGCTTTTAACATTCAATTTAGCAGCTTTCCAGCCACTCTTCCCCAAGCCTGTAGTATTGCCTGAGGTTGTTGTGACCAAGTGAGGGACCTGGCACGTGGCCTTGTTGAAGCTCCAAAAGCTGGCCTCTGCCCATCAATTCAGCCCGTCCAGATCCCTCTGCAGCGCCTCCCAACTCTCTGGCAGATCAACGCTCCCACTCAATCTGGTGTCATCTGCAAGCTTACCAAGGGTGCTCTCAATCATCCAGGTCATTGATAAAGATATTAAACCGTCCTGGCTCCAAAACTGAGCCCTGAGGAACACCACTTGTGGTCAACTGCCCACTGTATTTAACTCCATTCACCACAGGTCTCTGGGCTCAGCCATGCAGCCAGTTTCTAACCCAGTGAAGAGTCCTGTCTAGGCCGTGAGCGCCC
>NW_008598649.1:19799-20042 GCF_000691845.1 Merops nubicus
CCTGCCTTGGATGAGCCCCTGCTGGCTGGGCCTGATCCCCTGGCTGTCCTGCACGTGCCATGTGAGCGCACTCAGGACGAACCGTGCCCTCATCTCCCTGGTACCGAGGTCAGGCTGACAGACCTGCGGTTCCCTGGATCCTCCCTCCGGCCTTCCTTGTAGATGGATGTCACATTGGCAAGTCTCCAGTGGACTGGGACTTCCCCTGTTAACCAGAACTGCTGGTAAATGATGGAGTAGCTT
>NW_008598650.1:0-3768 GCF_000691845.1 Merops nubicus
GGAGGTGCTGTGGGACGCTCCGGGATGCTGCCATGCCCGGGACTTGCCACCGTCCCTGCCGCAGGCAGGGACAGACCCCCAGGCCCTCGCCTGGGGCCTTGGTTTTCTGCTTGCCCATTGCTTGCCCTTTCCTGGCACCCTTCCCCACTTGGGCTGTCGGGCAGGACAGAGGTTAAGCCTCTCCCCAGCTGCACTCTGCGGCCCAGGCAGGTGAGTCGCAGGCAGGAGTTACCAGCATTAATCTTTTCAGTGTCACTGCAAAGGTCAGGAAGCATATTATGAAACCATCTTTCTCTGCAGCATTTGCTGTGTTGTCGCTGGCACTCATAAGCCTTTGTGTGAACGGTTCTTTTAGTTCCCAAAGTCTGCATTTTTCACAGTGTAGCAACAGAGTAATTTACCTTCTAGCTGATGCACAGGCACGCTTCAGACTGGGAAAACATGATAAATAGAATAGGGTGGCATAAAAGACACCAACAGAGACATATTCTTATGAAATACCTTGTACCTTTTTTTCCAGAGGAGATAAATGTTGTAGGGATAAGGTGCTTATTACAAGCTCCTAAGGAGACTTACTTAGCACTGAAATATGGATTCTGTTCTATCTCATCTCTGGGCTGTCTCCACAATCCTCTGCCAAAAGATCCCTTTCCCTGGGTATGGCTGGCAGCCCCATCCCAGGGTTGAGCCCTTGCCCTAGCGGGGAGCAAAAGGTCCCACGGCGGAGAGGGAGCGCAGCAGGAGTGGAGAGGGAAAATGAAACCCCACAAAAGATCAATTTCTAGGGCTGGCTTGCTGCACCGTGCCCAGAAAAGCTACGCAGCCAGAAATAGATGTTCTCCTGCCTAATGAAGGGGCTGAGAATGGAAACTCTGGGTCCACGCCTTCCTCTAACCCAGGGCACTGCAGCTGCTCACAGGGCGAGCGTGGCCGTGTGATACCCGCTCCGCAGCGCAGTCCCTGCACCCTTCCCTGGGACTGGGCTCTGGTAACAGCCAGAGGAATTGGGCACGGTGTGCTGGGACACCAGGCCAGGCAGAGCCACCACTGCCAGCCGGGCAGGAGGAACTTCGTCCTGGTATCAAAGAAGGGGAAGTCTGTCTAGATGTGGAGCTGTTGTCCCTGGATGCAGCTGGCTCCATGCGGGGATCAGCATAAGAAGCATGAGCAAATTTGTGCATCTTTTTTCAGCCTCTGTGACATGGGAGCTCTTCCAGCTCCAAAGTCTTTGGGGCTCCACCTGTTTGCTCTGAAGCAAGCGTGGCTGCTCTGAAATGAGTCCTTTTCCCTCCCTGGAAAGCCAAAGCAGCATGTGAGCTGTGGGAGGTTTCTAGGTCATTCTGTGCTACTGCTGCTGCAGGCGCTGTGCTGAGCTCACTGCTCCTGGCTCTCCTTTCTGGAGCAACTGGGACAGCCCTTGGCCAGAGCCACCCAGACTGGTGATCCACAGGGGAAAGGCTGTGAGAGCCCAAACAGTCCCTGCTTGGGGTGTCTGCCACCCACAGAGCTGATGGAGGATGGTCCTTATGTAACCCACGCTGTTTCTTTAAAAAGAGGCAAAGCCAGGACACATCGTTACTAAGCAAGGTCAGGTGCCCATCATTGGAGCCTCTTGGGGCTGGGGACCACCCTGCTGCCACATCAGCCTCCCTTCCAGCACCCCCAGATCAGCCCTTTGGACCCCAGCTGGGAGGGGCTGGGTGCTCACCTGTACCTCGGCAGGCTGTACACAGCCACACGGGCTGTACGTCGCTGCCTGTCCCTGAGCCGCCACCTTTGTGCCATGCTTGGCAGCGATGCCCTGTGCCAGGCAGGAGGTGACAGTGGTGGAAGGGCAGCTTGTCCAGCTGCCACGTGTGAGGCTGCAGCACACCGTGCGGGTGGAAACTGCTGGCAGGTCTCTCTTTGAACAGGTCAGCATCCTCTGCTCTGTCTGCTGACTGTGCCAAGCAGTATTTGGCAGCCACAGCCACTGGTGTGACAAAGTCAGGTTATCTCCTCAGTGTTTGATTTGCAGCCAGTGTTGCTGCCAATCTGGGTTGGGTGCCAAGCTGGAAAATGCCACTCGAGGCATTTTCTTAATTGCTTATCTAAACAGCAAGTGGAAGCAGGCTTTGCTCTTGCACTGCCCGGGTCTCCTCCTGCCCCTGGGCCCTGCAGGTCTGCAGCTCCCCAGCGGGTGCTGGTGTGGTTCAGTCCTGCTGATGCTGCTCTGCTGGGCGCTGGGCAGGAGCAGGGGGTCCTTGCTCTGCACACTCTGTGTGTGTGCAGCCCTCACAACGGAAAGATGCTGGTGGTTTCCTCCACTCACATGGCCCAGTTCCCTTCTCCAACAAGTGGAGGGCTCTAGAGGTTGGTCTGTATGTTGTTCTTCACATTTCCTTCCCCTCTGCAGCAGAGGCAGCTCGCTGCTGCCACTGGCACCCACGCTGGCCACTGCTCCTGCATCACTCATGGTTCTGTTTTCTCTGCACGGCAGCCAGCAGCCGTTCCGAAACGTGGTGATGCCATCGCTCTGGCCGGTCTTGTGGGTCAGCAGGGATTCGGGTGGGAAGGGGAGAGGGAGAAGGCATTGAGGCTGCAGTGAGAGGTGCTGCAGAGCAGCTCATGCTGAAGATCTCCTCATGTAAAATTCATCTGCAGAAATCAGCTCTGCTGCTTCAGATGGTAGGAAGTAGGCTGCTCGTTTCTGTCACAGCAGATGTAAGCAACAGGATGTTGACGTTCTGCTTTTGCTTCAGCCTCTTGGTGTTTGGTTAAGCGTCACTCAGTCCCCTCTTGCCCTGTGCAGCAGCAGGAGGTTTGCAGGGCTCCTTGTCCCCGGACTGTGGTGACGTGGGGGCAGCACCGTGCTGTGGCCGGGGTGCTATCCTGGGGTCTGGACATGTGAGCTGCGGTGGGAACAGGCAGCACCTTTGGCCAAAGCAGAGGTGTCTTTGGGGAAGTCTGGAAGTGTTGTGTGGGGGGGTGAGATTTTTTTTGACAGGCCAGACAGTAACAGCGTGCAGTGCATGTATTTAACAAGGACACCAACAAATGGAAGCTTGGAAGAAAGGATTCCTGTAGGGAGGTTATTCGAGATACTCTGCAGTGAGGAATGAGCCCTTTGAAGCATCTGCTAGAGGCTGGTGTTGGAGGTGGCCAGACCAGATGGACGGGTCTGGTGTGACCCAGAGGGCTCCCTGCCCGTTTGGAGGCATTCCTCCCGCTCCCAGCCGGCTGATGATTCACAGGAAAGCCTCGGGCTGTGGTCTCAGCCTGCCACGGGAGCCCCTCCTGCGGCAGCGGCTGCCGAGGGCGGAGCGCGCTGCCGCGCCATGGGCCGGGCTGGTTCTGCAGCAGGACAGTTGTCTGCCCTTTCCCAGGTCACCCCTGGGACCGGCCACTGGCGCGGGCTGAGCCAGCCCGGGGTTTTGGGGACAGCAGGAGCTGTCCCGAGGCGGGCGCCGGTGGCGCCGCTGCCCGTAACGGGTCTGCTGCCAAAGCCCCAGAGGTTCCCGCGGCGCTTCGGACGCTGCACGGCATGGGCAGCATCGTGCTCCTCTTGCTAGCAAACGTGGCAAGGAATGAACTTGAGAGCAGGAGCCCTCGTTAGGGGGAAGATTCCTGAGGGAGGCCAGCATGGCAGTGTTTATTTCTGCTGTTGGCTGTTATTTTTAAACAACAATAGTTTAATAAATAAATGAACTCGCTGCCACGGAAGGATGTAGCACCAGCCAGCGCTGCTGAAGCCGGTATTTCTTTGGAAAATGGAAGGGGCAGGGGTTT
>NW_008598651.1:0-278 GCF_000691845.1 Merops nubicus
CTGCTACTCCATGAAGAACCGGCACCAGGACATCATGCCCTACGACAGGAACCGCGTCGTGCTGCGCTCGGGCAAGGACGACTACATCAACGCCAGCCGCGTGGAGGACCTGTCCCCCTACTGCCCCACCCTCATCGCCACCCAGGCGCCGCTCCTGGGCACCGCCGCCGACTTCTGGCTGATGATCTACGAGCAGAAGGTCTCCGTCGTCGTCATGCTGGTGTCGGAGCAGGAGCTGGACAAGGTAGGATGGGCCCCGGGTGGGGCGGAGCCCGGAG
>NW_008598651.1:651-959 GCF_000691845.1 Merops nubicus
CCCCTGGGGAAGTGGTGGTAGCCCTGGGTGAGGTGTTGGGGGACAGGAGCATCCCCTAGGGAGGTGGTGTTGGCCCTGAGTGGAATGTTTGGGGACAGGAGGGTCCCCTGGGGCAGTAGTGGTGGCCCTGGGCAAGGTGTTGGGGGTCATGAGGGTCCCCTGGGGAAGTGGTGGTAGCCCCGGGTGAGGTGTTGGGGGACAGGAGCATCCCCTAGGGAGGTGGTGTTGGCCCTGAGTGGAATGTTTGGGGACAGGAGGGTCCCCTGGGGCAGTAGTGGTGGCCCTGGGCCAGGGGGTGGGGGTCATGA
>NW_008598652.1:0-1076 GCF_000691845.1 Merops nubicus
CTCCCGGCCCTCTGGCTGGAGCATGCAGCTATTTCGGGAAGCCCCCCGGGAAGGGGAGGGCCCAGCGATCGTATAGCCCCAGCACTCAGCTCCCATCCGTCGGGCAAAAAGGAAGAGCCGAGCCCAGCCTGGACTCACCTGTCCAGCGCAGCGCAGCAGCCCAGCACGGGAACTCGAGCTCCACACTCCCAAACCCCTCGCTGCATGGCAGAGCTGCCGCAAGCATGGGGCCATCACAGCCCCCCAGTAAGGACACGCACCAGGCACATCCCACAACTGTCGCGGGCACCGAAGACAGGGCAGGGCAGCACGCAGCGTGCTGCGATACACCACCGGTGAGGACAGAAGGTCGGGCACCGCACCGGTGCCTGGGTAAACCTGGCTCTGCTTGCGCACCATCCTACCACCCCAGCCCGGGAGAGCCCGCTGGGTAGAGGCGAGGGGGAAAGCAGCCCCACACACCAGCATGGAGGGATGCCCATGCCCTTTGCTGAAAGCAGGCAGAGGAGCCGAACGGTCGGGGCTTTCCCGCCTTCGCCACCCACCCGCGGAGCTGGGGCAGGCGATAAGGGCGGGCAGAGCGCCTGAGACAAGCGATAGCATCTCCAGGCACGACAAGACACTGCACCCGGGGAGCCTCGCAGGCAGCAAGCTCAGGGCAAGCAGCTGCCGGCATCTGCCCCACGGTCATTGTGCTGGGGGAGCATCAGGGTGGCACGAGCCCAGCCAGGGCTCCTGGAGGGGCACCAAGCCTTACAGGAGCCCCAGTGTCCCGCTCCCTGCACTGGGTGCTCTGGGTCTGTGAGGCAGCAGCCCACGTCAGCCCACACCAGTCTGCTCCCAACACCCCGGCACTTAACAGCAGCCCCAGTGTCCCGCTCCCTGCACTGGGTGCTCTGGGTCTGTGAGGCAGCAGCCCACGTCAGCCCACACCAGTCTGCTCCCAACACCCCGGCACTTAACAGCAGCCCCAGTGTCCCGCTCCCTGCACTGGGTGCTCTGGGTCTGTGAGGCAGCAGCCCACGTCAGCCCACACCAGTCTGCTCCCGACACCCCGGCACTTAACAGCAGCCCCA
>NW_008598652.1:1160-1643 GCF_000691845.1 Merops nubicus
CCCCTCGCTGCACTTATCGGCCATCCCTGGACGCTAGAGCACGGTGCCAGCTGCCCGCTGTGGGGTTCCTCGCCTGCCCGCTCTCCGTTGTGCTGGCCGTGGCACCTGCACTTGTGCACTTCAATCCACCGTCAGGGCAAGCTGGACAGAGGGAAGAGACACCAAGAGAGACGTGACCGGTGGGGTGGGCACATCCCCGCCCTGGGCCTCCCCTTCCTTCCGGGAACCCGGGGAGGGGGGGCCGTGGCAGACGGGTGGCCTCTCCATACCTGCCTGCAGGACACACAGGAGATGGGCTGGCAGGGGACACAGGGCCCAGGGCCAGGTTGGCTGGTGGTGGGGTCTCCTCCTGCTGGCTCCCACCCCCTCCAGCGTCTCTGAACCCCCTAGCACCCACACTGAGCAGTGTCTCCCAGCCGTTTCCCAAGAAGCAGTTAAAGATTTACCCAGAGTGGACAGACGACCTTGCGGGCAGCCGGCTGT
>NW_008598652.1:2162-2538 GCF_000691845.1 Merops nubicus
ACGAGGCCCTGAAGCCATGGGGAGGGAGTGTGGGCTGTGGAGATAAAGGGCAAGACACCAGGGGATACAGGGCGAGCCCCCAGCCCGAGCCACAGCAACTCCAGCACAGGCAGGCTGCTGCCAGCAGATATGGCGTCCCACCGCCAAAGCCCTCCCCAGGAGCAGCTGCATTCCCAAGGGGAGCCGAGGGGTCATCCTGCCACAAGCCTGGCTCCTCGCGTGGCACCGGGACCTCTCAGAGGTGGGAGGTGCAGGATTGCTGGCTGGACCTCCTCCCCACCGCACACCTATTGCCAGCCAGCCAAAAGCTGCCCGCCCTGTGGCCCTGAATTCAGCCCAGGGACTTGTCCCGTGTCACGGGAGGGGAGAGCACCCG
>NW_008598653.1:0-628 GCF_000691845.1 Merops nubicus
ACGCCCAGGTGGGGTACCCCAGACCCAAAACACCCCTTTGGAGTTGGGGGATTGCATCCCCTCCTCCATCCCCTTCCTCATCCCGAGGGATTTTAGGAGGATCTGGACCAGGAGAAGATCCGGGAGCTGGTGATCTCCATGCGCCAGCAGATCTACGCCCAGAACGAGGCAGAAGTCAGCAAACGCTGGAATTTTGAGGATGGGGTGAGGGGATTTGGAGGGGGGGATTTGTTTTCTCGACCCCCCCCTTCCTCAGGGCGACGTTTCGGTGCTAAAAAGGGCGATTTTGGGGGCAGATCAAGAGGCCTTATTTCCACGTCAAGCCCCTGGAGCGGGCGCAGCTGCGGAACTGGAGGGAGTACCTGGACTATGAAATGGCCGCCGGCTCCCACGAGAGAACCATCGTCCTCTTCGAGCGCTGCGTCATCGCCTGCGCCCTCTACGAGGAGTTCTGGATCAAAGTGAGCCCCCCCAAAATCCCCCAGACCCCCCAAATCTGCCAGAACCCCCCCAAAATCCCACCAAAGGGCGGGGATCCAGAACGCGCCCAAGAGGGGCCTGAAGTCGGGTGCTGCTCTTCTCCCGCCTCAAAAATGTCAAAAAGTCCCCTCAAAATGTCAAAAAGCCC
>NW_008598653.1:902-1105 GCF_000691845.1 Merops nubicus
CCCCAAAAAAACACTAAATGGCCCCTAAAAATATCAGATATCTGTCCTGACCCCCCAAAAACATGAAATAGCTCCCAAAAAATACCAGATATCTAACAGGACCCTCCCAAAAAGACACTAAATGGCCCCTAAAAATATGAGATATCCACCAGGACCCCCTCAAAAACACTGAACAGCCCCCAAAAAAACATAAAATATTTGCC
>NW_008598654.1:0-2512 GCF_000691845.1 Merops nubicus
CAGCGGGACTGTTTGGTCTGGTTCGAACTCCCCAGCAATGCCAGAAGTAGCAGAAGAGCAGGAAGACATGCAAAGTTTTAAAGCTGTTTTCCAAATATTTTCAGCTTGGGAAAGAGAGCTTGGATGTGGTCTTGCTTTAAGTGGACTAATCCAACAAAGGCGAAATGGAAGGCCAAGAAGCCCGTCCTGCAGAAATCAGAATGGGCACAGAGACCAGCCAAGTCTCTGCTGATACAGGAGAGGAGAATCACTCAGGTTACTGTGGCCCAGACTGCCCCAGAAAATGCCCCTGGGAGGTAAATGAGCATTCGCTACTCAGTTTAGTCATCTGAAGGCACCCTGTTCTTCGACTAGTTGTGCATGCAAATTTATCTTGTAAACAGATACTGAAGAGACTGAGTAAAATTAACTACCTTATTAATGCAGGACCAAAGCCCAAGCGAGAAGCTATGCTTCTCAAAATATAGATTTTTAAATCACCATATACCTGTCAAAATTAATAAAATACAAACATTCTGAGTAAAGAACTAGTGACATTTGGTGTCACAGAATCCCACTGAAATAAACTTTAAACAAAGCACCAGAGTGTTCATATCATCCAAATAATTTAGCTTCACAAATGTGAAATGTTTAAAGAAGAAATTAATCCATTCGTTTTAGAGATACTGTTCCTTATTTTATCCAAGTGTCTGCCTGACTGAGAACAAACTAGCACTTTAAACTGAAATGCTCAGAGAAATTAAATGTGTAATTCTCTCCATAACTCAGACGGTCTCAAAGAAACGAAGTGCTCCAGAGTTCTTTGAGAAAAGCACATTCTCATTTAAGGACTAACAAAAAAAAAAAAATCTGACAAATGTCCTAATACTTTGCTTTTTTAGTAAAAGTACGCATGAAAAATCATAAAAGAGAAGGATCAGAGTCGTTGATTGCAGAAGAAAAGCAGCTGAAAAATGTGATTTAACATTGGTTAAATCAGTGGTACTTGGTGATATAGTGAAAAGACAATTGTTATGTTACTGGGCTGCTGATCACATGTCACTGGCATTCCACAAACACTTTGCCAGTGGAAATCTAATTCCAGCTTCTGGCAAGGCAATTTCAAAACAGTGCAACACATTATAAATTAATTACCTGACTTAATATTTTCTCTCAAAACAACAGTTTCTATATATTATCCATATTTACAAAATCCTTTATTATGCTTTGAAATATTTAAGCATACATGTATCATATCTGCCAGTTCTGTGTTGGACTCCAGAGACTCCAGTTACTAAACTGAGAAAGCCTGTCAAAAATATTTGCATACAAGTTATTTGCTATGCACCCAAATTCATCTTATGTATTCCCTGAAATCAACAGGACCTGTGAAAAGTAATTAGTCCCAGCTCAGTTCAGCTCAGCTCAGCTCTGCCAGGTAGTGTGTCTGGCCATCCCCATCTGAAATGCTGCAGGGCGCAGGCCAATCAATGAGGCACAACTTTACAGATGAGTCCCTAAAAGCTTTTGAAGCAGCAATGAGGAAAGAACGTGTGCGCCAAGCACAGAAATTTATTTTTACTGATCGAACTTAAGCAAATCCGAGGAACCATTAGGAAGTGCTGTCAACTAAAGCCTGAAATCTAAGAAAGTCGCCATTCAAAGCACAGTAGGCCCTTATAAACAGTTAATCCACGCAGCTGCAGTAGTTAAAGCAAACACACGACCCTTCACTGCGCCATCAATTACACCTTCCCAGAAAAAATTACACAAACTTTGTAGGATTTTTCAGAGAGAAGATGGATTCTTTTGGAGACTTGAGGTCAAGACTGGGTTGTTTAAAGTATATTATTAACAAATAAACATTTATTGCAAAAAAACCCTACAGGTCTTTGGGGAGGAAAATTGTGTTATTTTTGGCATCAAATGACACAAGCCATTTATGACATGAATGGCTATCACCAACAGACTGATGAAATGGCAAATGTCTCCCACTTAACTTCCCCTGGCTTCCTGAATAAACTTTTTCAAACACTTTTTTCCTTCTGAAATGGCAATAAACTCCATGTAATTTTGGTTTTCTCTCTGTTCTAGCTATTTCAAGATCCATAGCTGGAAAGGGTTGAAGGTACTTCCAGATGGAAGCTGAAGACTCCCCAAAGACTGGTAAGGCGATGAAAATCACATTGTTAGGATCCGGGGCTATGTACTGCCCTTGTTTGTGTGTATTCTTGCTTGAGTGACAACTCACAATTGGCTTTCAGATGGCTGGGTGAAAAAGCTGAGGTTTAATTGTGGCATCCAACAAATTGAATGTTATAGCTCTTGTCATTGAATGTATCCGCTACGCGTTCAGACAAACCCCTGCCAAAATATGAGCTGAATTTTTAAGTAAGAAAAAAAAGCCACAAATAGAACAGGCTTCAATTATGCTAGACAGCAAAAATTCATGGGACATGGATGAAATGAAGACAGCTTGCTTGCCTTGGGCTTGTTTCCCAACCTTTCCATGAGACACAGGTCAGCGCGGCGA
>NW_008598655.1:0-22237 GCF_000691845.1 Merops nubicus
ATTCTATGATTCTATGAGTCCACTCCTACACCCACAGCTCTTGTGTTCGGAGAAGACAACGAGCGATTGATTTCTGAGCATCCTCATTGCGTCACTCTTCATGCTGTACACTGCTTCCATTAAGTTGTTTCTCTTCCAGACTGAAGCTTTCTGTAGGTGATCAGCTGATCAGACTTGTTCCTTTCTTCCAAACTTTCTCTGGTTTTCCTGTACTCTTTTTGAGATGAGAAGAGCTGAACCACACAGACTATTCACAATATGGATCAGTTATGAGTTTACATGCTAGCATAACGTTCTTCCCTCTTTTGTTCTTTAGCCTTGTCCTACTAAACCCTAATTTTATTTATTTATTTATTTTGGCCACTACTGGGTGGTGAGCTGGCATATTCATGGAGCTGCCAAGCAGGTCCCAAGTTCTTGCTCCTGAGTGCTAAAGGCCAGCTCACAGCATGTCATATTAGCTGTGAAACTGAGATTGTTTTTATCACTTTATATTTATTGATGCTACATCTCATTTACCAATTTATTATCTAGTCAATAAGTCTCATAAGGTACTACTAAAGTACTACTCATAAATTAAGCCCTTGTCCCTAACAGCATACGTATTTTGCTGTTGCCAGCAAACTTTTTCCTCTCTGTTCACTCCTTTTTCCAGGTGGGTTATGAGTACCCTGACAGCAAAGGTTGCACTATGCAGTCCTGCCAAATTTCTCTAGTCCTCTCCTGTTTCCTATCTTTTAAGTGTCTCTTTATTATGCCATGACTTTCCTTCTCATGGTGTAGCTGTTTTATTCCCTTAAAAGCCTGTAATGGGAAATCAAGGGACAAATTTGCTGAAAGCCTTTGGAAATGCAAGTAGACTATATCAGCTGAATTGCTCTTATCTGTATGCTCGTTGATCCCATCAAACAACACCAATATGAAAAAATGGCAAAGGTTATGCTGACTCTTCCCAAGTAAATAAAATTTATTGAAGTATCGATGTATTTGTTTTCTTTGTTACACTTTCTACTTGTTTGCCTCATGCAGATTTCAGTCTTTCATGTCTGCTGTTTCTCACATCTCCCCTGGAACCTTTCTAGAAAAGTTGGCTTGGTATTTGATAACTACTCTTTGGATATCAAGGGAGTTTTAAATGCAGAGTTATGATCTGCTATTAGTCATTTAGTGACTTCAGACTTGTAGTCCATTGGAACTCCTGGGTTATGCCACCTGGGTTTTGGCAAGCCAGTTCATTCATGTTCCCAGATCTGGTTCCTGGGCACACCTTTTTGAGACAGACTTGCTGATGAGGGTCATCCCAGCCCAAAACAGTTTCTTATGTGGGAATCTACTCTCCTACAATGAACAAAGTGATGCAAAGGAATAATTTGGTGTCTCTAATAGCTACATTTTCTCTGAGTGCTTCCTTCTAAATCTGGTAATCAACAGACTCCACAAATTTTCTGTCAGGCTTCCTACTCCTGATGTGCAGGAGAAAAGATTTATTCCTGGTTTTGATTCCTTTGCTAGAAACTCATCTGACTCCTTTTTGGCTGTCTAATTGTTTTTGTACATGTAATCTTCCAGAGTGTCTGTTACTTTCAAACTTATTCATTTTGATCCAACTTCAGCTGTTTGAAGGATTTGTAGTTATTATTCTTCTAATAACCTCCCTTATCTTGCAGTCTTGCAAAGCTATCATGTACTGCCCATTTTCAAGCCTTCTTGATGAATAATGTGTATTAGCCTAGTGTTTTCAGCACAGTGTTCTTTAGCAGACTCATTGCCTGCAGGAAAGAATTAATTTTCTTTGTTTCTCCGTTTTTCTTCTTTTAAACAAAATTCCTCATTTATATATTTCCCCTCCAAGCCAATTCCAGAATTGCTGTTTTCTGATCAATACCCCTGCCCAGTCTCTCCATGAAATAGTTACTGACTGTTTCATGTTGCATCTTTGCACAATATCTGGCCAATTTGCATGAATTGATTGAAGTCTGATATTTTATACTGCCTTTCCTGACTGTTGTGGTTTGAGGCTTGGAATGGGGGCGTGACCTTCCAGCAACTGGGAGGACCCCGGGTGGGGGTGAAACCATTGTATTCCCTCCCCTTCCCACACACACTCTGATAAGCGGCAAGGAGTGGTTTTTTGTTTCACTCCTGCCTTGGAGCTCGGAGAGGAAAGTGCTCCTTTTACTCCGTGGGACCCTGGAACCATTTCTGAGGGTTTTGTATATTTTATCTTTTGTATTATTCCCTGATCTTTATATATAGTATTTTTCCTTACCTCCCTTTTTCATTTTCTGTTCCTTGTTGAACAATATACTTCATTTTTTTTTAAAAAGTGTCTCTCTCTCTCTCGAGGGGGTGGGGGAGAGGCGAGTACATAGTTCTGTTCCGTGTGGGTCCTGCCCTGAACCCCTTTTTACACGGAACCAGGACACTGACTTTCTGGAATCTCTGAGTTCCCCCATATACTGCAGCCAGTGTTGTCATCCTCGCCACAGAGGCAGTATCATACATGGTCTTCTTCCCATGTTATAATGATAACACTATATTCTTCTTATCTATGCCTGGAATTTCAATCCACACAAATATTATGTTTCATACTGATGTAGTGAATTTGTTAATTTTATTGATTCTAGTGTGGCCTATGCTAAGCTTGTGGAATATTTGGCACTACAGTGTCCCACTTACTGTCTTCTCTCCAGTGCATTTCTGATGTCTGTTATTTTGATGCCTTCACTTGGACTACAAATGATTGCTCCTAAATCTTATTCCTTAGCCAGGCATTAAATGTTCTGACTTCCTGCCTCTCTTCCCCTGGTAGCGCGTGAGTCTTGAGAACATTTCAGGGACAGTTACCATGGTTATCCTGGTTGTGAGCACCTCAGAGCTTCAGCTTTGCCTCTAGCACCTTGCATTACCTCTCTCCCACTGTCTCTTCTCCTTGCCTTGTCTTTCCTACAGTGTTGCTATCCACATGGAGCACAAGCATCTGGCCCTCCCCAGCACTTCCCAAGAGCTGATCAAGGTTCCTCATGGAGCCCTCCTTCTTTCTGTTGGATTCTGTTTCCACAGGGAGACTGTGGCTCTCTAAATAAGCTTTCTTGTCTCAATGATCATGCTAATCTTAGTTTTCTTCCCTGGCTTTGTCCAAGCATCGTGTGTATCTCCTGTGACTGTAGGCTGCAGGTGCTGCAGGAGGGCACTCATTCGCACCAGCACCACAAAAGCTGCAGAAATATGAGCAGAGCAGAATGCACCCCAGCTTAGGAACTTAGATGCACCTGGGGCATTTTCAAGAGCCTGCAGATACTTCAGTGTGGATCTCTGTCAGTGGAGTACCCCTCCATAACAACACAAGCCAGGAGCTCTGGCCTCTCAGGGGTTATTTGGGTGTATAAAATCAAACAAGTGTACAGAAATTTAAAGGATTCAGGTCTGGGAGTGTAAAATTAAGGCAAGGCCTTGCCCCCCTCCCTTCTGTTAATTAATCAGAATGACTTCAGCAGCACAAATAAACCTACGGGATTTTAATAAAATGCATAGTTACAGAGCTGTTTATTGGGATGCTAGCAAACACCACGGAAAGCTTTTAAAACATTCCTCTGATTCAGTATTTTTCCCTTATTCAGTTTTCCCTGGCAGAGGGACGGGATGTCTGGGCAGGCTGATCGTTACATTAGTAAGGACGATTGAATGATTTATGTAAATTTTTGTATGCAAACGTTGTAGACTGGTGGAGCAGAGATCTAAGGAAATAGTAGGTGGTTCTGTCAACATCTTGTGCTTTATCCTATATGGAGCTGCTCATTCTTGTATCACCTAAAAATAAGTTTTAACCACATGCTATAAGGAGAAATGTTGATCCTGAGAGCTGTCGTAATTTGTGTTCATTTAATTAGCTCAGTGTTGTTGTTGTCCTGTGTACGCTGCTGACCAAGCCGCATAATCTCCTCTGTGGTTGTGCCGTAGCTCTGCTAAGCCCTGTGATGAGATTCTGCAGAAAGCATTAACCTCTTTTGTCTGACCCTGACCCTTTTATTTGTGCTCAAACTGGGCTTTCATTCATCTCCTCTGCCAGTTCAATTAAGAAAGGGGAAAAAAAAGTGCATTTTCATTGGCTAGCCTGTCAACATATATGTGTCTCATGTGAGATGTCTTATAAAGAAATGCTTGTAAATGCAGTGAGAGCTCAAATACTATGGGGTACGTTTTAAAGACAGTGTTCAGAGGTTTAGCAGCCTGATTCCCACTGACATTAATGGCAGGCGTGAGGCTAAATCATAGTGCCTTGCTCTCAAAACTGACCCCAGAAGACATTTCCTTATGGGAAGGCACACAGCCTAAGAAAGAAAAGTTTACAAAACCAGAGAGCTGAAATAATTGGATAAAAACTAGGAGGTGATAGGTGCAAAACTGAACGTGTTATGATTCCGATATAAGCTTGGGTGTAAGCAATAAATCCCTAAGACAAGAGGAGGAAAGACAGAGTTTAATCACAGTGGAAACATTTATGTATTTTCGCTCAGTGGAAAATGTTATAGGCTTGACCTCATTTTTATTTACCAGGTCTCGAGATGTTGATGTCCTATGACAGCCAACAGTGATTGGCAGGCTGCAAAGCTGACAAGCTGCAGGGCACACAACTTCCCAGCAGGTGGCTTGGGCAGAGCAAACCAGGCTTGGGCTTTGGGGAAAATGGACTTAAAATAGCTACATAACAGTATCAGAGAGTCCATTCATGGCTTATTGATGCAACAGATCTCAGTTACATTTCAGGGACTGAGGCATAAGGTGAAAGATCCTTCCCAGCGCCGAGCACTGCATCAATATTGTATGACTGTTCCGTCTAAAGTATTACACTTCTTTCTGTCTTTTATGATTTTGAGTCAGCAGTGTGATGTCAGTTTACATAGCCAAACATCTAGTCTGCAAGACCTGGGAGATGCATTTGGCCTCGACTTGGGGACTGGTAAGAGGGAATGGATCCTACAGAGACAGCAGGCAGAGGAGGATGGCTTTTGTGGCATGCAGGCCAGTGAAAGGAAAGGCGTAAGCACGCACCCGCCACGGGAGATGGCGTGAGCTGACATCAGGACTGCCGCTACAGGAGCGGCTTCTTTCAGCCTGACAGCAACATTTTCACATGCCGTTGTAAATTAGGAGCTCAAGTTTCTCGAGTTCCTTAAGTTCTGCTCCTGAGTCACTTGGAAGGTTTTTAAAATAGCACGCCTCAGGTTTAGAGAGGCAGAGCCTGATGGAACAGTGTGACAGGAAAAGCAGGCAGGAGAATGGGTTTTTAAAACAAAGAAACACAAAATCCTTCTTGCCCTCTGTCCACCCCACACTCTTTTCTGAAATATTAGGTTGTTTCTATAATTTGTAATTTACTGCAAGCCACAAGAAGGGATTGCCAGCATAAAGTAAGCAAAACTGTAGGATTCAAAATATAAGCAAGTTACCAGAAAAGTGATAAAGAGCCAAAGAAAGAAAACTGTTTTTTTGGAAAAGGGACAAAAGAATAATGAAGACCAGACATAGCCTGCTAACATTTGTGATGTTGGCTTACAAAGAAAAAGCATAATCATGTATAAAATAGGAAGCCAAGAAGAAGTATGCAGAGAAGGATGTACAGATTACCCAAAACTGTAGAGTTTCTTCCAGTCAGAATAACAAATGCAACAGTTCAGCAGTCCTGGGTAAGACAACACCTCATAGCAGCTCTGTACTAAAAAGAAGGCTGCATGTTGCAAAGAGTGGGGAATGCCTGCTAGACCATAAAACAGGCAGTTGCTGAAGGCTTGAATGGTATGAACAGGAAAATGAAGTTGTTCAATGTGCCTCCTCTTCAGCAAGAGTCTGTGCTGCTCTTTTCTTCTCTAGTTGTGTGCTTAGGTGGGAATGAGCGCAGAATTTATCCATTATTTCACCGGATAAAATAACTGAGCTTTGAGGTTAACATTGCTCACACTTAAAGAAGAATGTCTCTCATCAACTGTGGGATTGTTTAGTGGAATATAAAAATATACTTTTAAGCTGCAACCATGCAGGCCTGATCATTATAATTATACGTAATGAAATTACTGTGGATCTTGCTCTATGTTTAGCAGTTAGAATTGGGGCATTGATGTTTTAGACTAAGATAGGGATCTGGCTTCTCTTCCCACAGTGACTCCTCATTCCTCTCAGCTGAGCAACCATGACATCCATATTCACATACTACTTTTTTTTCCTCAAAAACATTGCTGTTGGTCTCGCCTATTTCCGTGTGCAAACAGCTTGCAGTCTTCTAAGAGCCCCACAAAATTTCCTACTCTAATTGCAAGTGTGCTCTGGAAAGCAGCTCTGCCACAGTCAATATAAACAGGGTCAAGGCAGAGCTGAGCAGCAAAAGCAACATACCTTAAGCAAAAGGGAGACCTTTCTGGTCATAAACTTGTTTTGGAGGCTCTGCCTAATGCAAGAGTGGTGTCTGATTTGATCTCTTATGTTAACAACCTTAGCATTTCCAGCCTTTTCCTGACACTGCTCTCTAGTACATCTGCTGTAAGTGTTTATCTATTTAAATGAGTATTTTTTCTTACTTGGAGTAGATTGCGTTCGGTTCTTTCAAAAAACCAAGAAAAAAATCAGGAAAAAACCTCTGTGTGGCAGAAGTCCCAAAATTCGTCTCTGAAAACACACAGAGCTGTACTCTTTTGAAAGTGCCAGTTCTGGGGAAACCCTTGGCAGTCCTTGCAGGACACCAAATGCCCTCAGTTCTCAGGATAGTGCTTGCAATTTAAAGCTGCTCAGGAAGCTGTAGGATCAAGCTACTAGATGCTAAAAAATATCACTCACTTCTTTCCCATGCACATACCAACATGCTGATGCTGTAGTCATTAAAGAATTACAGGCTCTCACGGAAGGCATGATCTTACATCCTTGGGATTAAATCTGATGCTTAGCCTTATTTTCCAAAGAGGAAGATAAAACACCTCCATAATAAAACAGATTAGCAGAGAAAATACGGGGTTGCTAAAATAAGTGAAAACGTAAAGCAAAAATGAAGCAATGCAGAGCTCACCGGTGATTTTTCTGCTTCTAGCTTCTACAGTGACACCAAATGAGGAATTGCATCTGGTGATGACATCTGTGTATGTCCAATGGTTATTTATTCTGCTGAAGAAAAATTAGCCATACAGTCATTCTGAATACACTTCCTCATAGACCATGAAGATGTTGCTTTGCTTTCTAGGGATGAAGGAACTCAGTTTTGCAGGGCCTGAGCAACTTCCTTCCTCGATGAGCTTACCTGATGCCAGCTGAGGATGCTTAGCACATCACAGAAACGCATTTCACTTCCAAGGTGTGAAATCCTGACTCTTTTGAAGTTAATGGGAGATTTGCCGTCAGTCTGGCTCAGATTTCCCCCCAGGTCTATAAAACGGATCTATCTGCTGTCTGCATGCAGATTCCTTGACAGTCTGCTGGCCTTGGCTGCTGTTACAGTGTATATAAAACCACAGGTCATCTTTTGGAGCTTACTCTATTTTATAACATGGAACCCTTTTTTTCTAGGAGCTCCTAGAAAATGTAAACCTCCAAAAAGCCTGAGCCCATCTTCTATTCACAACCTTCTTTGAAGTGTGGAAAAATGAGGAGGAGAGAGTTTGTTATGATTTAGACATCTGCCAGCCTGCTTTGATGCGCCTTGCAGAGGGATTGGGCAATAATAGATGAGAACATATTAATCTGAGTATGTATAAACATAAACAATGCTCAGAAGCTACTGCCCAATTTAATATCCTGCCCTCCCTCCTCCAAATATTGAATTAGTGCATTCATAATGGCATATCTGTTTATTTAATAAATCTAAATTTCAATTAGAGACCACTAACAATTAGTCATACAGACTAGATATGACAGATGGGCCTCATCCATGGTTGATTACACTAAAAAAATGTTATGTGAGCCTATTTTTAAAATACTATCATTCTAATACCCTTGTTGCATGCAAATAGCTGAGAAATCCATAACATTATCAGTGAGAAAATTGGCTGCCTGATAATACTGCAATTAACACAGAATGTGGAGTTTATATTTTAAAAGAGTTCATCGTTGTTTACTGTTATCTTGGGTTCATTGCTGAAACTTATGGCAGCGTTTGTGTAAAGAAATGTAGCACATTGTGATAATTTGGTTAGTCTTATTTCTTTACATGGGTTTGATTAAAACATCAAACTAGAATAAATTATCCAGGATAGAAAAATACTTGCCTGGATCATGGCAAGGTCATTCCTAAATCATGTAAGGGGTTTTATATTTGCCTTTGAATCCTTCAGATGTCTGATATTTTGAAATCCAGCCATGAATAGATAGGTATTGAAAAATATCTCTGGTGATGAACATGAAGGATCTGCTCTCCCTCCCAGCACGAAATGAGAGTGTTGTATGTGTTGCTCCCTTTGACATGCTCACGTAAACTAAACAAATGGGGGATTTTATGTTCCATCAAAAGGACTTTAACTAAGATTTATACATTAAATATATTGATATTTGTGTATTTTATATATATATTTTTTAATAGTCTCTGAAACTCCCATCTAATCCAACAGAGTAGGGGAAAATTATTACAAAAGTGTTTCATAGAGTAATGCATTTCAATGGCATTAGACTTCTGGTTTCTATTCTCTCACCCTTTCAGCCTTATTCACAAACCGTCTTTTTGTAGCTCCCTAGCAAAACTGAATTATAGTGCTATGACACATGGAACGATTATGGCAGAAAGCTATCTTTCTCTAAAAAAAGCACCACTTTCAAAAAGAGATTTATCTGGTTTTTTTGAAACAATTTCAGGAGAAAAAAAAAAAAGAAAATTCTGCATTAAAGAAGATGAAAAGGTTAGGAGAAAATCTTTTTGAGGAACACCATTGAGAAAATCAGGAAAGGACATATCAGAAAACATAGAACTACCCCAGAGGACCACTGTCCTTGAAAGATTTTATCTAAAATCAGAAAAAATTAAGGGGAAAGGGCTATTTTAATCTAAGATGTAAAACCAACCTAATTCAATTGCACTCTGTTTCATATTTATAGCACAAGTCTTTTTTCTTTTCATTTATTTGTATCACTGGCACTAAACTTTTAATATCTGGAAAGCCAGTTTGTCATCTGATAGAGTCTCTGATGGCTATGAAAGATGAAATATATATGGAATACAAATATCAGGCCAGAACATTAGTCTCACAATATATATGACACTTCTGCAATTCCAGCGTAACAGAAAGGGCCATAAAGCAACTTCAGTGGTCCCCCGAGGAGCCTTTCCATCCCGGCAGGACCCCAGGTGACAGCTCTCGCCTCTGAGCAGCCAGGCAAGGAGGAGGCAGCGTGATGTAAATGCTACTACAGGCCAGTGACCCTTTAGGTTTGACCATAACTGAGGCTGTTCCTGAGGCCGGTATCTTCATGGTATCCCTTGAAGACATCAAAAGAAAGGAATAAAGAGAAGTTGGACAGTCTCTCTCTGTCTCTTGCACCTGGTACTGTGCCGAGTGCAGCTTAGCTACAGCGGCAGTAACGGGCTAGTGTGTGTAACCCTATTCACAAAAAAATCATCGTTGGTATTTCTGTTAAATCACTTTATCCCCAAGTAAGGCAAACATCAGAGAAGATTTTTGTATTCTTATTTTTACAGTTTACTTACTGGATTGACAACATAAATAACGTTTATATGCCTGTATGTCCATCTGAGTCAGTGTGGGTTTTCATGTTTAAGCTGGTTGTGCTCCCTGGAGTAAATGCCGTGTTGCCGTTAATCACTATGTGATGATGTGCACTAAAAACAGTGTCTGTGTATGTGGTGAGAGAAGAGCTGCAATCTCTTCTCTGGAATCACAGGCTGAATTCACTCATTTGCATGACTTGCATAAACCTCTTTTTCAGAAAAGGGGGGGGGGGGGGGGGGAAAAGCAGTGTCTGAAGGGAGCTCCAGGGGTGTTTCCAGGACAATGTCTAACCCATGATTTGCTCAGTGTCCCTCAGAAGTCCTTCATTCTGTGTCAGCAGAAGAATTTGTGTTATTATGTTACTGCTTGCAAATTTTAACAAGTTTAAACCGGGGCTCCATGGTCGAAGGTTAACCCCTCATAACTGCTGAGGCAGCTCTGGGGTGATCTGGAGTTGACATGCTCCAGTTAACTGGTGGTCCATCACTGGACTGAGCTCCTGGTAAATAGCTGTTGACTTGTTCACAGGACAGAAAACATCCCTCTCTCTGCCAAAGGGGCAAAACATTCAGCTAACGGATCTGCTGCCTGCAGTTCCTCGACACCTCTCAGCCAGCCTGGATTCTGGGAAGGGCTCCTTTTTCCATTCTGAAATGCTATATTCCCCATCTGACCTCAAGAAACGCCTCTCTGCCTGCACTCTTCTTGATGACAGACACCGTGGGACCAACTGCTCTTGCCTGGGAGGAGGCCCTCATGCCCGGGAAGCCAGTGAGGCTGGGTTTCCTTGTGTGGTGTGGGTCCTGCCTCCTTGGGAGGGACCTGGGTTTAGGTGGTGCTGCAGAGGTGATACAGGAAAATCCCAGGGCATCCACACTGCAGGTCTCTCTCCCATCTTGGTGCAGAGTTTGGAGCAATTTTCCATTATTCTAGGTGTAAAAGTTCCTGTTGCCATTCTCCACTGGAGAGATATGTGCATGTTAAATTAGCAAATCTATGAAACAATGACTTGCACCTAAAAAGTAACATGATTAAATGATTGAGGAGGAAATCGCTGTTACACTCTTGAGTGGTGCTAAATTGGTTATAACAGATAAAACACTTTCTTCATCTTGCAATTATAAGAGAGAGAAAGCAGTGCTATATATATGTTTGAAGTCTGAAAAGGTGATGAAACTCAAAGTTTATTTTCTAGTTTCTATCCAAATACACCAGCATGAAAGATGACACAGAGCTCCTGCTGCTTTTGCTGCAGACCCTTGTTATTCCTGTGGGCAAGATATGGGAGACAGATGATATTTTTACAAGTTTAACCTATGGACTCTGCCTCAGACTGTGTCCTATGGGGCTGCAAGATGGATCTTTTAAGGGATTCCTCTTTCACATTTCTCTTCAGTCTTTCCAGTCTTCCTCACAGCACAACCATGTGGGGACCACACAATGCAACTCAGATTTTTTTTTTTTTCTTTTATTCTTTTCTCTCGGTGGCAGCTCCGCAGAAGCAAAGAGGTGGCCCTGGGAGAGTTAATTCTGTGTCAAGCAGCATTAGCTGTAGCTCTGATTTCCAGTCGGAAATCCCTGGGGTCGACTGAGGACAGTGCTATAGACAGGAGTTAGTCTCCTGATCTGTCTCTTCTGTGTACTGATTACACCAAGCCCACTGAAATATCTCAGGACATCTTATTTTGTATCCAGCTGATGGAAGGACAGTGCTATGGAGGAATTATGGTTCCTGCCATTGCCCCATATTATGTCAGGCTTTCATCCCTCCCACTCAAAGTCAGAGAGAACAGTTTGATACTGAGGCTTGTAGTGCACTACTTCAGAAAAAGAAATCCAAGTATTTTTTTTCCTCCTCATATTTTTTTTCCCATTATTTCTTTGGAGTTTTTTGCCATTGTTAATATATTGAATTGTGAGCCCATCAGGACAGAAACTTGCTGATACTGTGGTCCCTTCCAGCCCTGACAGACTCTGAACTGTTTTAGCAGAGGACTTTAGAGCCCTAAAGGCTTAACGGTTGGACTTGATGATCTTAAAGGTCTCTTCCAACCTAAAGGATTCTATGATTCTATGTATGACCAGTAATGTCCCTCCTTCCCCATGAAGCTCCATGGCTGCATTAAAGTTTTTCCTATAAAGAAAGCACCTTGGATTTTGGACCACAGCTATCCCTTCTGTTAACACAGGCACTTCTAAAGAACTATTCCAGCTGAAAATAAAAACAAAACCCTGAACAATGTTTGCCACAGAAGCAGCCAGGAATATAGATGTTTCTCTTCAGTCTGTGCCAGGGAAGCTGCAGGGCTTTCCAAGCCCTTCTTATGACCCAGCCTCCAGGAATTTTGCCAGTTCAAGAGCCTGTAGTCCCTGAAGCGCTTGCTAGCTGATGAAAAAAGACATTTCATGGTCACTTCATAACCTTCTTTATATATGTATATATGTACATATATATGTTACTTTTAGAGGTGATTAGTAGTTCAAGCTCAATCCAGCAATTCTAACAGCAGCCTCTTATGATTACTCTAACCACTCTGTTAAATCTCAGGCTTTTCTTAAATGCCGGGAACTGACAGCAATCCAAATACATGAATATCAACCTCAGGTCACTAGGGCCTAATTTTTGCAGTGCCCAGGTCTTGCATTAATACATTGCTAATTTTACTGCTAAATAGCAGCAAAACATAATCTGATTCTGTTTAATTTCAGTTCTTATTGTGCTGGTTGGATATGGTACTTTCACAGTGCCAAAAATACTATGTCTAGCACTAATTTTATTAATGTAAAGTGGGGTGGCCTAATCTGCTAAAAAATATGGCATCTTGTGTGCAGTAGGAATTTTTCTACAGGAATGTATAATTTTTCTGAGGAAAAATGGCCACATTCTCTGCTGGCTTAACTCCGCTGGAGTCACATCATCAGGGAACTGCTAACATTTTTCCCCTGTAGCTCTTTATCTCTCTGTCCCACAGAAATGCAATTTCGGTCGTTTGTTCCTTCTCTTGTGCCAAAAATGGGCAAAGGTTTCAAATCCATGGTGACCATAAGGTAACATTCATGACATCTTCAAAAGTGAATTTAAATGCTATCTACTTCTTATCCTACCTGTTTACCCAGAAACATTTTCTATCTCTCAGGACGAGAATACAAAAGGATTTAAGTAATCATTGCATTTCCAATTTAAAAATCAAATGAATTGGGAAACTGCTACTTTTCATTCCCTCTGAGGCATCTTGTGTAGGGCTGGAGGTTTTTAAGATGATATTTCAAAAAGATCTTATTTCATCCTATACGATGAGCCTGTTTCTCAATAATCTCAGCAATGCTCAATTCTATGGAAAAGGTTTGTGATCTGCATTGGTGACACAAACAGAGCTTTGTAGTGTTCATTTCTTGTTATCTGCTGGAAATGGACAATTAAGTTGCCCTGACAGTACCCAGGCACTTCTTTTCAGGAGCAGAAAACTGTAATCTTCCCAGGAATTACTCACTTTACCTTTCATCAGATGAGAAAGATTTTCACTTTCCTTCTCTATTTTGAAATTCACACAGGATTCATCCTGCAAATGTCAGGTGCCTGATAACAAAAGCACATATTTACTCTGAAGCCAGAAGCAACTCATGTTTTACACTAGACTTGGAAGCGCAAGAAAACTGTGATTCCTCTCTGAGTGAGCTGTAACTCAACTGGTTAGTAGCGTTCATATTTCCTGGCTGTGTGTACTTGAGAAGTACCACTGGCGATGTTCAGTGATAACATGTCATGTTTTTCAGATTTCTTTCTTCTGGGTGATGACAACAGCATGGCTGAATGTGCCCTTTTGAATAGTGCTTTCAGTTGTGTACTTTACTCCTTTAACATCATATCCTACTACTTGATGATCAGGGCATTAGCTAATATACTCATTTAATTTGGCAGATCTTGAACACACAGTTAAAGCAAACACTTTTAAAAGCGGCCTCTGACCATGGGGTACAGTGCAGATGAGTGCAATTTTGGTAATGTAGGTGCCTGTCTGGAGAAACTGTTCTTTAGTCACTGGAACACAGGCAGCTGCAATCTCCCCACCAGCTTTCTACTATCTCCATAGGTGCAACCTGAATTAAAAAATCCTTCTGTGTACTGTGACACTTGAAAAGCAAATATTAGTGAGAGCTGAAATGGGACCGGAACTACATCCAGATTTGCTCAGATGTGGATGCAGGTTCCAGAGCCTCAGTCTCAAGCTGAAAATGCACATGTGTACATGCACAGATGCACTCTCACACATATATACATATTTTTCCTATTAATGGAAGCTAGGATTAAATATTTTATATGATTATGTATTCAATTGCCTATAATCTGCCACTCAGCAATTGGCTGGCTCGTTGCCTTTGTTTCAAAGTCCTTGCTTGCACTCTGCCACTGCTATTAGAGTGTTCTCAACAAACTGAATTAAAACCAGATATGACATATTTACACTTCAATTTCCTCATTAAAATACTTCCTTTGAGAGTTAAAGGAAATTTCAAATATATTTACAGAGTTTTAAGTTTGGTTTGTTTTTTTTTTTTAACAGCTCAGACTAAGAACTTGTATTTGAATCTCCATTTTTTTTTAGGTAATTGCAATTGCTTGAATAAAAAATAATAAATAGAGCATAAATCCACTGCTACTAGAATGAATTTCATTAGCATGCTTAATGTTTACTGGAAATTTGATTTTCATTAACATTAAATGATGAAAATTCTCTTGCTTGCTAGGGTTAGGCTCACGTTCTTTGAGGTGCTGATCCCTTTTTTTGAAGTGCTGAGGGCTCTGATATTCAGAAATTATTCAGCAGTAGAAGCACACCACCCACAATACTGTTAGTCTTTTAGGTTTTTTATTTTTAAAAAAGCTTTTAAATTAAATGCAGAGCCACCCTCAACTTTCTATTTAGAATTTGACTTGGAGCTTTTAATGGTTTTTCACATTGCTGTGAACGTAGCCAAATGACTCTATTAATTAATATAATTCTATTTATGATTCTTTTACAAACAAACTGTAAATTAAATTATTTAGGTCTTTGTACAATTTCTAGGATAGGGTTATTTCTTTAAACTCCCTGAACTATCACACAAGGGAATTAGACCAGCTCAACCAGCTACAGAGCATTCAACACCAGCCTGATTCAACTGAGAAGCAGCTCAGATCAGAGCATATTTAGCAGCAAGCCACATGGTTCCTTTCTCCAGTGAGCAGTGAATCGGCATGTTTCTAGGCATGCATTGAAAGAAGCATCTTTTAAAGACTGTAATCTGGTGTGAGTGCTAAGGAGTGTGATTTTATTTAAATCTATCTGTGATTAGGAAAAAAACCACATCTGAAATTTTAATAGAGAGCTCCTGGGTACCTTTTTCTATGCAAACTTAAATCATTGCGTAAGAGTCCAGATCTGTGAGCTGTTCTGTATCACTCAAATCCTGCACAGTGATTTTAATAGCTTTCACGTAGATGACCAAATCTCTTCACAAAGGCTCATCTGCTCAATAATCAAATGGTGTGGTACAGATTTGCACGCTATGCCCTCACTGGTAGAATAATTTTAAATTTAGTGTTTGTAATAGTTAAATGGTTAAACTTAGTATTTGCAATGGGGTTATCTGGTGAAAGCAAATTATATCCACAGATGGCAAACACATGTAAATATCCATGTTCAGTATGTATGAGAAATGGGAGAATACTGCAGCAGCCAAAAGTAGATAAAACCCAGCTATATCACTGATGAATCCTGACTCCACTGAAGTCAGTAGCGAAACTCCCATTGATCTCAGCAGAGATAACACTTTACTGACCCTGCTGTAACAGCAAATTTATGTAGCATGGGGATCAAGTGTTTGGAAGTAACACAGAGTGCTGGGACCATCTCTTGAAACAGGCTGACTGAAACCAGGCAGATCAGAATATTCCCTGCCTCTTAAATGGGTCTGATTTTAATCAGCTCCTTTTAGGAGCTGTTCTGAGGATTTTTTTTTGTATGTATGTAAGTGCTTTGCAGATTTAGATCCCTGTAACAACAACTGTAAACCACACTGAGTTTTATGAAGAGGTGGAAGAAAACAACACATAATACTATTCCTCCATTGACTTTGGGAGAAGGAGAAATCACGATTTATCAAAAAAACCCAAAGCATGCTTAATATCCCCTTAGCAATTCAGCTGAAAAATGTGACCCTGGCAGCAGTGGATGTTTTTCAGCTTTATTTTACTGCTTTTTTTCAGTGTAAGAATTAAAGCTGATACAAGTCTATAAACTCAAGCAGCATAAACATGTCATTTAATAGAACAGTCTATACTAATAAGACTCCTTTGTTTGAACTAGCAAAAGGAGTATGCAAGGTAGTACATTTTTAGAAGTTAAGCCAGCCACATCCCCCTTACTACAGAGGGAGTATGAATCTCTCGAAGGGCAGTGACACAGCAAAACCAAACAAACAAGCAAGCAAACAAACAGCAAATACTTGGAAAGGAAACAGACTGAGCATCCAAAATAAAAATATCACTGATATTCTCTACAGGAGTGTTTTCACTCTTATTCTTGCTACATAACCAATCTAAAACTCTTCAGCTAGCAAACAGTCAGAGCTTTAGAGGGACTTGGATGGCTTAGAGGATTGCTTTTGGGATACAGAAGCTTTCGTCTCTACGTCATTGCTTCTGGCTCTCATCCAAAGTGGGCAGTGATCAAAAGCTGCTCTACGATGAGCCCTTCAGTGCTCCACATGCAGGCAAAGGGTCTCGTGCCTGCCTTCCTGCACCCATAGCCCTTAGCTGAGACCACCATCATCCTTCCCTTGTGACACAGGCTTTGGGTCCACAGAGGGGGCCTGGGGGCCCTGTCCTCACCACCTCTCTATGAAGGATTTGTGCATCCCCACAGAAGAAAGCTGCACCCACAGGGTTTGTGGCAATGTGAGCACAAGGAGCGGGGCTGTATCATCGCAATGCATTGCTCCTAACCCCAGAGTCTGGTAAGAGCATGAGGAAAGAGATCCAGAAACAAATGTCCAGATGGATGGGGCTTCAGGCAGCAAACTGCAGAAGGCTGTTCTTCCTCTCACAAGTGCAAGCAATACCATCAGTTACACTTCTCATTAGGCAGAGATTGCTAGCAGGGGAGGGAAGGAGAGGAAATGCTAGCACTAACTGTAATTATGGCCAAACTTCTGCCAGCCCTTGGTAGCAGGTTTCTTGGACAAGATGTTAGGTTTCAAAAGGAAGGCAATGTTTTCTAAATCAGATACAATATTCTTAACTTTTTTTTCTTGTGTCAGAAAAGCAATTTGAAAGAGCAGACCTACCTGATAGGTTCTTCAAGCTGTGTGCAAAGTTTGGCCTGGCAAGCGAATGCAAAAGTTTGAAGAACCAGGTTGGGCTGGAGAAGAAAACTCAGTTCCTCTGATCAAAAGAGAGGTGAAACTCTTGGTGTGGTCACCCAGGAAACTTACTACTGGCAACTGTGAAATTGCTGCTCTACCAGCTGACATCAGAGATACAAATACACAGTTTTAAAAGGAGTTACTATTTTAAGCATGATAAAATCTTCAAGGGAAAATAAATGAATGTGTGTTGACTCTGATTTACAGACCAGATTTTAAGAAAACTCCATTTTACAACAAACAGAATCCTCTGCATAAAAGAGGAGCTGGTTTCAGTCACATGTCTGCAAAGCTGTAGATGGACATTGTTTACATGGATTAAAAAAACAATCCTTAGAATTATGATCTTTTGAAATGACAAAAATGTTTGATATTAATTATCTCATGAACAAGCTGGAATTTGTGCTAATAAATACTATCTGCCAGGTACGGATGCTTTTGCTACAGGCTGTCACCCACTAATGTGGATAAACAAGAAACGAAAGAAAAAAAACCACCTGAATTATTGCTACTAAATAGGTACAAGAATCCCATGCAGACCAATGGTTTTTCAGTCTCAAGCAGAATTCATATGACTGATGAAACTGATGTATAGGGAGAAGACAGTACCTTCTTGACTAGAAAAGTATGTGTAGACATACCACCCCTGAGGATTAACAGATTCAGGAAAACAGAGCAGGAGTTAACTGTAAGCAGAGGAAAGGAGGGAAGCTTAGCTAGCATGCGGCTGTGCAAAACAGCAACTTAAAGGTAGCAGCTGCTTTTCTCTCCCAGTTAGAAAACACAGCACTGTGGGAGGGGTTTGCATCAAACATGGAACTAAAATCGGAGCATCCCTGGGACACTGGGCAGCTGCACAAACCTGGTTCCTTCATTTATGTCCTTGCTTCTCTGGATGTGGCTCAGAGCCTCAGTGATATGCCTGTGCTGTACATCTGGCTTGCAAGACTGCATCATCCACTACATTTTACCTGTCAAGTGGGGCATTTTTCTTCTCTTCCCGTGATATTTTAGCTCTTCTGGAAAGGGCAGAGTGCTGGCAAGAACCTTGTTCTTCACCTTTACAAGCTAGTGTGCACAGATAATCACTTGACTTGAGGAGCTGAGACTTTGGGAAAAACACCAAATGTTTATATGCCTTGAGATAAAACTGTGAGATTTGGCAGCATTGCTGCTTGTAGTGCCAGCAGTTGCTGAGGAGGACACGCCTAGGTTTCTATTGACACAGATTAGTATACCTAAGATTACAAGTCTGATACAACCCCAATTTGAGCTTCTTACCTGGAGCACCCTCAAATTCCATGTTACACTATGCCAAGCAAAGGGTGGCGTGAAGCCACTGCGACAGCTCCCAGCAGAATTCCCCTGGGAGACAGATTTGTGGCAGAGCCAACATACACAGGGCAAGGTACAGGGGTGAAATTGGCCTCATGGACTTTTTTATTTGCTCTAACATCCTCCTTATGGGATGAAAAGCACATTGCTTTTCATACACCTGTGGCTTTCAGCGATCAAGTTAAAGTGGATGGAAGCGGCTGATTGTCAGCAAACGGCACAGTCATGGGTGGGAACTAGTCACAGGCCTGCAGATTGGCCTTGGGAAATGGCTCTGCTCAGGACAAGGCTTTTGGCTGCAAGCCCTGGCCAGGGGGGCTCGAGATGTGGAACAGCTTAGCATCAAAGAGCTCCGGTCTGAGTGGAGCTGGATAGCTCTTGAATTATAAATGCATTAAAAATACCAAGCATTTTTCTGAGTCGTATCTCAGAAATTTTTAATCTATCAGCAGAGAAAAAGAGGTGAAGAAAGATTTTGCAAGGTGCAGGGTAAAACAGAGCAGAGAGTAATAAAATACTACTTGTAAGCAAGCCCAGTTGGAATGAGGCTCTTTATGACAGCTTGCTGAGGCTGTAGTGTTTTGCAAAACTGTGTGATAAACTCCAAATAGCTTCTCTGCAAATCTCTGGAGGCTGAACTGAGCTAAGGCTGGCTGCCGTTGCTGCCACAGCTTTCAATGAATGAGCTCAAAATGGACCCTCTAGTGACAGCTCTGTCAAAGAATAACAACCAGATGTTCTCAAAGACAACAACTTCAACATATATCTTCTGGTAAGTATAAGTGAATCTTGTTGTGCTGGCCTCAAACGAAATTAAAAGCTCAAAGTTTTTAAGATGTGTGGTAGAACTATGAAGAAAATAAAAGCGAATGCAGATCGTACTGCATTTTCCCCTCTATTTAGTTTGCAAAGCATGATTCTCACTAGAATTGAGATGAGAAAAGAATACAAAAATAGGTGGTGTTGGTGGGGGGAATGACTGGTTAAAAGTAGCTCTGCTATCACCTCCAGAAGGGAAACATCAGGGGAGTCACCATCACCCAACAGTTCAGGTGAACTAACTCCAAGAGGGATGGACTGAACAATTTTGCAAACTCACAGCTTCAACAAGCAGCATAAAAATCCTCTTCCGAGGGCGGCATTTTGGTCTGCAAACATCAATCAGGTAGAAATGGGATAATCAGAATTAAATTATTACCTCATCGCATTGTGATTTCTTTACGAACACCTGATTTCATGCCATCAACAAATTGATGCATCTGGAGTTTGCATTGTGTCTTCTCTCCTGAGCAGAATAAACCAGGAGTGTCTGCCTCTGCAAAGCACTAGAAGCTTTTCAGCAATGGTGTGCGGTGTGGGTTAGGTGAATCTTCACACTTAACAGTTATGTTGGCTAAAATAATGGTTGTATTGTGAGTTACAGTCAGTTTTAGCTGTGTGGCTGTCAGGAGGACTCCCCTGCGCTGAAGTACCAGGAGCTCTTTCACAGCCACCATGCAAGAGTTAACATTTCTGCAGTGGAAGCAAGGTGTCTTTTTTGGATTCTGCTCAGGTGTAGCTGCTTGTGCAGTCTGAGGGAGTTACTGCTATTGCCAAAGGAAAATTAAAACAAATCTGGCTTGGCTAATAAAAGGCTATGAGTATTAATGTTTTTTTCTCCAATTGCCAGGAAATTTCAGCCTCTGATGTGATGAAGACAGAGTATGTACAGACTGGCGTTGTCATGCTGTTTTTAAATGTTGGTATGCTAGAGATTGTAGTCATTTGCTGTGGTCTTTTAGCAAACAAATCTGCAGGGAGTATGAAAATCACAATAAGAACGTGATTGTTATTTTCAAGAGAGGAAAGGACAATTCTTAGGCATAAAGGCTATTAGTGTGGACAGTTATAAAAACAACACCAATTTATGGAGCCGGGTCTCAGAAGAGCTGAACATTCACAACTCGGTAAAATCAATAGCCTCTACTCAGGATTTCTTAAATCTAGAACAGACCAGCTTGCAGTACAATTGAATACCAGTTACCTGTTAGCTTTTAATGATCTTATATATTTTGAAAAAACTATTAAGATATATTGTTACAAATGGAGAATTCTCAACTGTGCCACACAGTGGAAAACAATCCACCCATACAAGGAAAACTGCATTAACACGTGGCACTGAGAACAAACATATTTACAAACCAAAGCTGAGCAACAAACACATATGCCAGATGTTACTGACATATAGTCTGAATTGCTCAGCTGAAGTAGCTGAAGTTCTGCATAGGGATTCTTTTAGAGCATTTATTTCATGATGGATATCCTTGTTCTTGAGCAAGTTGTCAAGGAAGTCAGAACACATGGCAGTTTTGAAGTTGTCTTTAAGATTCAGTGGTAAGTAAAAGTTTAACAACTTCAGATAAATATTCCCATTTTCCTTCCACATTTGTTGGTAAGAAAGGTTCTTAAGCCATACTGATGATAACTTGTTATGAATGGAAATTTTGGAACGGACTTTACACTGTCAAATAACCACTTTCATCAGGAGGCAGGATTATGTGTGGAGTGCCAGAGGAAGGCCCTCCTTCCTCATTGTTCAGTCCATAGCTAACTGTCTGTTTCCCTTTCCTAAACCTCCTTGCCTTTTCTGTAAGTCCCAAGTTTCATAGTGGCAGAGGCAGTCAGAAGGTGCACCCACCCCATCGTGTTCATTCGGGGCTGTGGCTGCGCTCCTCCCCGGATGCACATTCCCTGCCTTTCTACAGATTTCCATAATTTTGTCTCTTGCTCTGCTTCCAGCTTGCAGGAAGCATCCAGGATTCGTGGTAGGAAAATCCAAATGTAGAGGCAAGTCCAAGCTTTGCCCTCACAGTTCGCATGGATCCATCAAGCTCAAGCCAGTTGGCTCTGGAGACTCAGCTCTGAAGGAGTAAAGCCATTTGCAGGGGTATTTGGGTTGTCTGTATCAGATAACTTCTTCCCTTTTACCACAAATCCCCCACGCTCAGTGTTCCTTCTTGTGGGATGTTTCTGAGACTACCTCAATACTTCTTGTTGATATTTGTTTTAATTCCTTGATAACCAAAGTGAAAAAAACTATTTTTTTAAAAAAAGAAACCCAGTCTAGCCTTAGAAAGTGAGTTCCCCAGACAATTCCACTGGCATGTAAGATGGTTTTTCTGAGACATAAAGTGTCACTTCAGGCCAGCATAAATGCCATGGATGTGCTCAGCAGCTGGGAGGTGCTCCGATTTGTCCCTTGACATTATACACCACACCTCAGTGGATGTGTAAAACTCCTCCAGTTTTCATACTTAACCAGGAAACAGCTAAAATTGTAAATTTTTATGATTGTGTTCCACATGAGCTGGCAATGAGTCAGCAGCTGTTTGTTTAGATCAGCAAAACATCCAGAACCACTCCTTTGTGCTCTGATAGTTTTCACTTTACATCAAATGTTGTTTGGTTGTATTTAAAGGTCCCACCAGAATGAGTAGCAATACACCTATTTCCCTTACCTTTACAGAGAATTAACTGGTTTTGTGCTTCCAGGAGAGCACTCCTGAAAAAAAGCTAGCTCCTTTGTCTTCCCATGGAAACCCTCCCAACTGAGCTCTGAGCAAGCTGAATTTTGCTCTTCTAAAATGTAGAACTTTTGTCTTAGTATTAATGTTCCATGTGCTCAGCAGGACCCCAAGCTCCACAAGACTGATCACTGGAGCCAAGGCTATCACTGATGGAGATATTACAAGGCAGGTTTTCCTGGTTTGTGAGTAGGAAGTCCAGCAGTGCCTCATTGTAGTCAATGGGACAGAATCTAG
>NW_008598656.1:0-279 GCF_000691845.1 Merops nubicus
CCAATAACAGCTGGGGCTGTTGTATTGGGGAGCTGTGTATTTCCTTTTTAAGGGCTCAGCATTACTTAGAAGGCAGGTCTGGCCTGAGCACGTCTGCCAAAGCAAGTGGCTGACCTGCTGGGAGGCTCAGCATAGGACTTCACGTGGGAAGAGCTCCAACACCAGAGCAGGTCAAAAAGCTCCTTTGGCTCAGATGCCTGGTTCTGTGTTCAAGGCTTCTGACAGCTGAAGCACCATTTTTAGCAGTGACTGTGTGAGCCTCCAGTGCGTGGCCCCTCC
>NW_008598656.1:679-919 GCF_000691845.1 Merops nubicus
GGGGCTCCTGGGAGAAGCTGCTAGAAGCTTCCCTGGCTCCAAGGCAGACCCAGCGTTGGCCAAGGCCAAGCCAAGGGGCGACGGTGGGCCTGAGGAAAGCCATGACTCTGAGGGAAGCTCGCGCTGGAGCAGTCTATTCCTGAGGGACTGCCCCCCGTAGGGGGGACTCCAGGCTGGAGCAGGGAGAAAGTGTGCGGAGTTTATGGGCAGGCCTGAGGAAGGAGTGGCCAAAACAATCCA
>NW_008598657.1:0-1100 GCF_000691845.1 Merops nubicus
GAAAGGCCACCAGAAGGTCTCCTCAGAACCTTCTCCTCTCCAGGCTGAACGACAGAGGCCAGGTCGACTCAGAGCACTTGTGGGACCAATCCTGCCACGTCCCCATCACCGCGGGCATCAGCTCCCAGCCAGGCTGCCCCCTGCACCCCGGCCACGCTCAGCTCTGTGCCCCCACCACCATCGCTTACAGATTTAAATCCCAAACCTAATTTTGGAGCTGGAGAGGCAGAAAAGCCCCAGGAGATGCTCCATGGCTGGGGCTGGGACACGGTCCCCGCCGGCACAGCGGTGTCCCACGCCCGGGCCAGCCCCGTGCTGTCCTCCCCTGGGGACCTGGGGCGGTGGCATCGCGTGCCTCCAGACAGCCCTTGGCTCCCCCAGGGTGGCCGAGCCCTTTTTGGGAAGCCATTTTCAGTTCCTTCTCTCTCATCCTTCCTCTCCTCTGACGTTTGGCTGCTGGGGAACAGATACTCCCAGCCACGCTCCACGAGAGTCATTTTCTTCCAACACGTATTTGTCACCGAAGCTCATACAAAGGGAATCTCATTTTCCAAGGGCAGGGGAAGCTCTGCCCAAGCTCTTGCTCTCTGCCCTCCCTTGTGCCTCCTAAAACAAGTCACATCCCCACGGGCAGAGCGTTTTTTTCCCCTAGACACGCAGCCTTTCCTTAAAAAACAATCATTTTTCCACAATAATTCCTTCTAAAGGGCCTAGCTGAAGCAACACCCGCAGCCCTGAGGCTTTCTGACCCTCAAAAAGGAGCCGTTTGCTTCCAGCTTTGGTTTTTGGGGGGGGATGTTTTTGCCTTTCACACATCAACCCAAAAACAGCTCCGGTCCCACGACAAACCGTTCGCTTCCTACTTTGCAGGAGGAACCCACCCAACCCCAGCCCGCAGCCCAGCGCTGGGCCCCCGGGGGGGGTTTAAAAGCAGCTTCCCAAAGGAATCTCCAGCCCCACGTTGGCTGGCGCAGAGGCTGGACACAACTCATCGCAGCTCCCGCGGCGCAGCCCCCGCCCCGCGCTTACCTCGGGCTGGGCAGAGGAAGAAGAGGGTGATGAAGAGGAGATGGGCGACACGCTCCTTCCCGAGGAGAGAT
>NW_008598658.1:0-387 GCF_000691845.1 Merops nubicus
GAAGGGTAGAGCCTGTCCCGGCTTTCCTCCTATTTATGCTTCTCTCCTGCTGCCCCTGCCAGCCGTTTCTCCACTGATGCCACCCCTCCCCGAAGCCTGCCCCATGTCTCAGGGCCCCCTGTGCACAGGGCAGGGGTGAGGTGAAACGAGCCTCCCCTGGGCTGTGGTTTCAGGGCAGTCGGGGTGTCCTCAGGCACTCACACGGAGGCAGCAGATTTCTGCAGGGGCCAAGCAGATTGCTGGAGCTGGGGCTGGAGATGTCAGACCCCTGCAGCTGTCCTGGGACACGGAAGTGCCCGTGCCGGGGTCCCCACTCCTGGCTCCTCGCAGCATTGCTGCCTGTGCTGTGTCCTGCTGCTGCCCTGGCCGAGCGAGGGCCGACTGGGC
>NW_008598658.1:412-3242 GCF_000691845.1 Merops nubicus
GACTGGGCAGGGACAGGCACTGCCAAGCCCTTGGCTGAGATTCCTTTTCTCAGTGTCTGCTGGTGCTGGAGGCAGCAGCTGTGACTTTGCAGCCCGTGGCAGGGCCCAGAGCCCAGAGGTGTCCACAGTCAGCACATCCCTGGGTTGTCAAAGCCTTGCTGCAGAGGCTCCAAGAGATTTGTATCGAGAGCAGGGGACAGTTCTCAAGACACTTTGTGTGGTGCTGCTGCTGTGCCCTCAGTGGCAGCACAATGCCCCTGCAGCTGGAAAGCTTTGGAGGTCACTGTGCCAAAGTGGCATTGGTACCACCAACCGAGCTTGTTCCTGCAGCATGAGGACAGGGTGTCCCTGGGACAGTGTCCCTGGGCAGTGCAGGTCCTGTCTCGCTCCCCATGTCCAGACAGTGTCTGGAGAACAGCCAAGGAGCAGGATGGGGCTGGGGACAGACCCTGTCCCCTTCCTGCCCACAGGTGATGGTGGCAGAGCAGCTGGGCAAGAAAGAGGTGCAGATTTCACCAGGTCCAGGCTGCAAACAGCCCTGAGCTGCTCTTGCAGCCTGTGCCAGAGGCTTGGGGGAGCTTTGTAGCCCCCTCTCCTCCATTTACCTGCACAAGTGAGTGGGTAAGGAGTAGTAAAAACTGGCCTGTGCTTTGTGCCAGGCCAGGCTGAGCCCCCAGACTCCCCATCACACTCTGCTGTGTCCTGAGGTGGCAGCAGATGCTCTGCCAAAGCCACAGGCAAAGAGCCACCAGTTCTTTGGGGCTCACAGTGTGAGCCTGGGCAGCTCTGGGGAGCTGCAGCCCCCCGAGCTTGGACGTGCCCGATGGACGTGCCAGATTCTGGCTGCTGCTCTCAGCCTCAGCCATGCTCTGCTCCCACCCCGCTGCGGCCAGGCCCCCGGCTTCCCTGGGGCCCCCAGCACAGTGGGCTCGGTCCAGGTTGGGTTCCCAGGGTGGGCATTTGCTCCTCGGGGGGGCTGCTGCCCGCCGGGCTCTGCAGAGCCGGTGCCTTGAGGAGCCGCGGGGTTGGTGGCAGCTCGTTAGCTGCAGAAGAGCATGTTTGTCTCTGCTGTCCAACATGTGTGTGCATTTTCCTCCTGAAGTCTGTGGTTCAGTTTCACCTTCTTCTTTTTGTGAAGTTAAAGAACTGGAGAAAATGGTTTGGGAGGTAAAAGATGTTTTATTTTCAGAAAATGAAAAGTGTCCTTAAGTGTCTCTCCCTTTCCCTTTCACTTTCCCTCTCCCTCTCCCCCTCTCTTCCTCCCTCTCCTCTCTCTCTCTCTCTCTCTCTCTCTCTCTCCACATCCTTTTCTCCCTCTCATCCCTCCCTTTCCCTTCTCCCCACCCTTCCTTCCCAGGCAGGAGGTTACTGACTTCCTTGTCAGGAGCAAACCACTGTAATAAATTTTGCAGTTCATTTAGAAAGGCAGACTTTGTCCTTTTTGACTGTCTAACCCTCCTTGCTGGTGGCTGATCCTGGCTCCCCATGGGCAGTGGGACGCTCTGCCTGGTGTCCCTGCAGCAGAGCAGCGCTCGGCCCTGGCAGCACCAGGTGCCCACGGGTGTCTCCTGAAGTGCCTTCTGCCTTCGTGGCACCGTGGCTGCGGGAGGGGGTCTCTGCTGTGGTGGGATTCACGGCATTGTTGACTCAGGATCTGGTTCAGCGTGCTGCTGGGGATTGCCATAGCGACTCGAGTGTGTTCTGCAAGCGAGCTCACAAATTATGTGTACGGGCGGTTAGCTTGGCTTGGGATTTTTCCTGTAGCCCTTGGTGGTCAGTGTTGCCAAGAGCCCCCGGTGGGAGGGAGTACAGCCACAGCCACAGCACGGAGCTCTGCAGTAGGTTTGTGACCTGTCTGTAAGTATTTCAGTGCTGGGAAGAGCGCCAGGCCCTGGCCCCCCGACCGCAGGGGCTGCAGATGCTGCTGGGCTGGGCGCGGTACCCGAGCGATGGGCTGTGCTCACATCCTGCTCCCCCGAGCAGCACAGGGCCCCAGCTCTCACCAGCACCTGAACACAGCCGGGCAGCACACGCCGTGCCGGGCACCGGGAATGCAGCAGAAGGCAGGAGGCAGCAGCGCCAGGGTCCCTGCCCCGGGGCCAAGCCGCCCTCCACGGTGCTCGGGCTCCTGAGCACGAGCCCATCCCCATGGATACACTGCAGCAAGGACAGGAGGGATGCCTTTAAAATCAGCTTTTATTGTTATCATAATCAGCAAAAGAACCGACACGGTTTATGTGCTCTAAACACTAGGCAGGTAACAGAACCAGTTGGATGCAAAGGACAGAGGGAGAGGAAACAACACGGCTGGCAAGGGGCCACAGCAGCCGGGGGGGAGGCCCCGGGTTTTTGTCCTAAACAGCAGAAGATGCTATTGAACTTGGCAGCTTTAGAAAAGACTTGAAGCCAGCCCATCTTCCCCAGCACATGTGCTTCCTGCACAGCCCTGCCCCAGCAGAGCCACGTGCCAGCCTGGCACCAGGGCCAGGGAGGGCAGCCCACGGCAACACAGAAGTGTGGGCACACCAGGTCCCCCAGGCTGAACAAGCTCTGCTGGCAGCAACACCCACCACCACACAGACCCTGTGCTGGAGCAGTGCTGCACCAGGCCAGGCTTGGCAGCCGTGGCAGAGGCTGCATGAGAGAGCCACGTGCCAGCCTGGCACCAGGGCCAGGGAGGGCAGCCCACGGCAACACAGAAGTGTGGGCACACCAGGTCCCCCAGGCTGAACAAGCTCTGCTGGCAGCAACACCCACCACCACACAGACCCTGTGCTGGAGCAGTGCTGCACCAGGCCAGGCTTGGCAGCCGTGGCAGAGGCTGCATGAG
>NW_008598658.1:3283-3783 GCF_000691845.1 Merops nubicus
CTGCCTGTTGCTTGCCCAGCCCTGGAGAGGTGCAGGACAGGCTTCAGCAGAAGATGAAGCCCCATGAGACCCCACAAAACCCCAGTTGTGCCTTTGTTTTGTCCACACATGCTGCTAGGAAGAAGCACAGGGCTAACAGCTCTGCCTAGGCTGGCACAGCCCTCTGCACAAAAGCCATCTCCTCTGACCTGCTGTCCTCCTGGCTGCTGGAAGAGCCTTGGTGGTGTGAGCCCATCACCCAGAAGCTCCTCAGAAACCTAAAGCAAAAGAGAGACGGTCTCAGCTGCATTGGGAGGGGAGGGCAGGGTCCCTCCCAGGGCAGAGGATGCCCTGGTGGGGTCCTGCAGCACACCCTGAGAGAGCACAGCCCAAACCTGCTGCAGGACAGAGGATGTAGGATGGAACATGGCCAGTCCTGCCCGTCTCCTGGGCAGCCCTGCAGGTGTATGGCCCCACTATCCTACAACCCCCCACAACCCTTTGGGGTCTGTGAAATATGG
>NW_008598658.1:3814-4427 GCF_000691845.1 Merops nubicus
TGGTCTTTGGGGAGGGGAGCCACAGCAGCCCCTGTGCACGGGGCCACGGCTCTAAGGACAAACCTCTGCCTCCCCTGCTCAGTAACCAGCCCCTCACGCCCAGCACCAAGCTCTGAGACTGCTGCAGGAGGAGGTTTAGGAGGGATCTGATGAAGATACCAGCACTGCCGTGGCAGGGAGTGCTGCTGTGACACAGGCTGCACCTCCTCCATCAGGAGCCCTGTGTGCTGGGAGGGCCGTGGCACAGGCGGTGGTGAGCCCACCGCAGGGCTCGGCAGCGGGGGAGGCTGCCTTTCAACAAGTGCCCACGACACTCGGGTGCTTTACTGCCTTTGAATCCCAAGGATTCATAGTTCCCTTATTATTTTAAACCCAATCTCATTTACCGTGGTATAGCGAGAGTTGCAGAATTACTCAGTATTGATCAGAGGAAGGCTGGACCACGGAGGCAAGATCCATGTTGCTATGTGTGGCTTAGCAACATATAAATGTATTCAAACAGAATAATGAAATTATCGTGGGGAAACAAAGCAGCCATCACTTGAGGAGATGGAGGATGTGGAGGCCTCTTGGCGCTCTTGTTTGCCAAGACAAGGAAGACGGTAGGTATTGT
>NW_008598659.1:0-3519 GCF_000691845.1 Merops nubicus
GGTCAGCTCCCACCCCAGCCGCCGTGCTCTGCACAGGGCCCGACAGCACAGGTGGTGACTCCATCCCGTGCCCAGAGGTTTTTCTACCCCACGGGACGGAAAGCGAAGGCACGACAGCGAGGAGAGCGGCTCCCGGCACCCGAGCTGTCCTGGTCCGAGGCCAGAAGGGCTCTCTGGCTCCTCTAATCTGATCTGCTTTAGATCATAGGCCACCCAAATAGCTTTTGTCAGGCTGAAACACTCCAGTTGGAGTGGTGATCTTCAGCCGGTGGCCCGCAGACCCCAGTGGTCCCAGGATAAGCAGCTGGTGAAAGATACTTAAGGAAAACCTCAGTAGGTAGAGGCTGGATCTGCGCCGCTGTATTGGAGGCGGTCAGGGCCAGGAGGGAAGAGTTTGAGTGAAGAGAGTGGAAACCACAGCGAGGACAGGACGGAGCAGCCTCGGTCAGGGTCACATCTGGCACCTAGACCCGAGTGGCCCACGCTGCAGCAGGGACATGCACTTCCACAGCTGGCACACGCCCACGAGCTGCCTCCTTCCACGGCCTGCACGGGGTGAGATTAGCTCAGCTTGAGACACCCGGTGTTTGGAAGCTGGGTGTTGGCTCCACGGAGAAGACTGCAGGCCAAGGAGCAAAACCTGGTGCAGCAAAGACCTCCCCAGGGTATGAGGCAAGAGCAGGTGAGGGATGCGTGGGGCAGGCAAGAAGATGGTCCCCTCTGGAAGGAGGAGATGGTCTCCAAGGCCACCATTGGTCTGTCAGCAGAAGATTCTTTGTCCCACATCCACTGACAACTGTCCTGATCATTCAGTCAAGCTACACCCACGAGGCAGCTGGAAACACTCCAGCAGTGCTCTCAGGGGCACCAGCCACCAGCAACAGTATCCCACACACCACATCATCAGCCACCTCCCTTCAGCATCTCCCTGGTCTCCTGCACACTGGACGTGAGGTTGGACTGAGTCCAACATCTCCAAATTCAGAGATAATGTCTCCATCTTTGTAAGGCGTCAGGAGAGGTTGGAGCACGCCGGTGTCACCCAGCAGGGTGCTGTGCTTGGCCAGACTGTGCCATACCAGAGGGGCTCTGAACCAACTGATGTCCCCAAGGATGATGCTGAGACTGAAATATCATTTTGGCTGTGTTTGGGACCACTGTTGGTTTCAAGATGAGTAGAAACAGCACAACACTGCTCTAAAAACAAATGGAAAAAAAAAACCCAAACCCAACCACAACAAGAAGGCTTTAAAAGCATCCTGAGCAGAGCTCTGTAGCTGAACATTTGGGTCACTACTGCAAGAACCCAGAGTCCACATCCAGGGAGTGAAGTTCCTGTCGGTGTGCTGAGCAGGGGAACACTCGAGGGCCTGGGCAGTCTGTGTCCTAGTGCAGGAGACATCTCCGAGCTGCTCCGAGCTGGGGCAGGACTGGGTCAGGCTGCAGCTGGAAGGGAGCGTTTGCTTCTGCTCACCCTCCTGGAGAGAGGAATCCAACCCATCCCTGGAACCATCCCAGGGGAGGTTGGCCGGGGCTCTGAGCACCCTGCTCTAGCTGGGGGTGTCCCTGTCCCTGCAGGGGGGTGGACTGGGTGACCTTGAAAGGTCCCTTCCCAGCCAAACCACGCTATGAGTCTATGAAAAGGGGAGCTGTGCTCTCTGCAAGCACCATGAAGTAAATGCAGGGGCCATTAAAAGGTACTAGAAGATGAAAGTCAATGTGAGCATGGGAACAAAGGACAGAAATTGGCTGGGCTTTCATATGGGTTGACAATTCAAAGTTAGGCATTGTCCTGTCTTCAAACCAGGGGAAGAGAAGAAACATCAGCTTAGTTCAGAGGATGTCATGGCTTCTTCAGTGGCCTCTTGGAGAGTTAATGTATCCAGAGATGTAATACAGGAAATACCCTTACAATTTGGTGGCGTGCTGTCCACTCATGGACAGAGTGCAAGGCTCCAAAACTATGACATTAAACTCACAGACCTCAGAATAGCAAAATGCCACCATATTAAGTGGACAAGGTCATCTCTTTTTGGATCTTCTAAAGCTAAGGCTAGGCCTTTGAGGTCTTCTCACAGCATTTGGTGCTTCTAATATATCAGAAGATTTCTCTGGTAGTAGCAGGCTAAGAAAAGCCTTGATGGCTCCACACCAGCTGCTGCTTTGAGTGTGCTCTTCAGAACAGCCCTCTCAGGGGTGCACCTCAATACTGGGCTTGGGTCACTTCCACCCAGAACCATGCACCCTGAACAAGATGTTCTTTGTGCTTCAGCCACCACCGAGCAAGGAAGGGCCACGATGCTCAGGCAGAGGGTCCTGCAGCGTGCAGGGCTGCTGGAGGGGTTTTGGCTCCTGACAATGAGCAGCAGCTCCCTGGCTTCAGACACTTGAGGTGAGCTTGGAGGCTCCAGGCACAGAGCAGGCAGTTCTGGTCTGGTTTCCCACCCATCTGGCTTGGCCACGTTGTCCTCAGACTTGGCTGGATATAACATCCAGCCAGTGTAAACATCTGAACAGCTTCTCTTCTGGTGGTTTCCTCAAACCCATCTGCGTTTCAGCTGCTGCTCTCCAAAGTCCAGGTCAGGGGCCCACAGAATGACCAGAGAAAGGGAGGGTCTGAAAGTCACCCTGACGTGGTCACAGGTGGAAGAGGTGATGGATGGAGATGCTCCAGCTCAGCAAACCCACTGCACCTTCATGTGGTTTTTCTGGCTTGTCCCCACCTCCTGCCCAGGTGTCTTGGTTCCTCTAGAACATTTTCTCTCTCGCAGCACAGGGGGTTAGGGTTAGGGCACGCTCTCATTCCCAGCTCCCAGCTCACCCGGGCATCCCAGGCAGCTCATCTCACCCTTCCTTCAGCACTCAGCACCCTCAGGACCTGCTCCAGCTTTGCTCCTTCGGGGCTGCCAAAATCCCTTCACCGCAGCTGCGACCCTGGAGCACACAACAGCTACAGAGCGAGGAGAGGCCTGAGTTCCATCTGCCCTGATCTCCTCCAGGGTTCTTCAGTAATTAACGAGCAACGTCGAGGTTATCTTCACACCCTCAGCTGGTTTAAGTCACGTGCTGTTCAGTCTAGACACGTCTGACAGTAATTATTGGCTCTTAGTCTTTGTCCTCCCATCACCTGTCCCGTGTCACCTGAGCCCTTTCCCCATTTCAACATGCACAGCAGCTTCTTTGTCTCCCTTTGGACTAACTCCAGCCATGGAGCCTCTCCCTGGGTTTCCAGAGCAGGAGTTAGTTAGTCCCATAACTCTCTTCTGAGGCCCCTCAAGCTCTTACTGACAGTTTGTGCACCCATGGCAGCTGTGCTGGGTCAAATCCTGCACCCATCGCAGGGCTGCACTCGCGGGACCCAGGGCTGGGGTCTCGCTCCTCTCCCTCCTACGTCCTTCAAGCGGTGATGGCAGCAGCAGCTTCAGAAGGTGTCTGTTGAAAAAAGGAATGAAATAACCTCCCTCCTTGCAGCGGGGTTTGGTGGGGGGGAGGAGGTGGGGGAGCACAGCAGTGACTCTG
>NW_008598659.1:3920-5813 GCF_000691845.1 Merops nubicus
TCCCACCACAAGGGGCCCCCGGGGGAGGGCTGGAAGTGGGGGGGCTGCAGCGAGGACGCCGACTTCGGGGTGCTGGTGTCCCGGGAGTTCGCGGACGCCCGGGAGAACCGTCCGGACGCCCGCTCGGCCATGAACAGGCACAACAACGAGGCCGGCAGGACGGTGAGTGCTGGGGGGGTCCCGGCGGGTTGCCCACGGCCCCGTGGGGGGCCCGAGCTGGCTGCCCCGGCTGGAAGTGGGGGGGCTGCAGCGAGGACGCCGACTTCGGGGTGCTGGTGTCCCGGGAGTTCGCGGACGCCCGGGAGAACCGTCCGGACGCCCGCTCGGCCATGAACAGGCACAACAACGAGGCCGGCAGGACGGTGAGTGCTGGGGGGGTCCCGGCGGGTTGCCCACGGCCCCGTGGGGGGCCCGAGCTGGCTGCCCCTGAGGTCGTGGGACCACAGCAACGCCCGGGCAGGAGCTCTCTAGGGTTATTTTCCAAGGCACAGCATTTCCACTCTCCCCACGGGTGGGTGGGGTCAGTAAGAGCTAAGCCATGTCTGGCTGCCAGCACAAACAGCCCCCGAGGCAGTGCCCAGGAACCCAGCTCAGCTGCCCAGGACCCCAGGTCAATGGTGAACTTTCCTCCTTAGGGCTCTCCCCTGCATGCTCCCCATCGTAACATTGTCCCACCCAATGATTCGTGGGACTAGATGATGGTTGTCAGGCCCCTGCAACAGAAAGTTCTGTTCTGCCCTTGCTGTCAGCAGGTGCCTGGGCCACCCCCTGCTCCAGGTCACCTGCAAACCCTGCACACCTCGACCGTGTCACAGGGAGACCTTTCATATGGTGCTTGAAGCAACTCTCTTCCGAGGCCCCTCAAGCTCTTACTGACATTTTGTGCACTAGGTATCTCCTTCCCAAACCACTGCAGGCAGAGCTGGAAGGGCAGAAGTTTGAATCTCTAACTTGTGTCAACAAGTGACAGCTTCCTGTAAAAAAACAACTAAACAACAGCCTCTAGTAATTTTAACAAGAATCAGTAATTATTTTGCTCCACGTAGAGGAGGTTTCTGGGGATGAGCGAGAATCATGTCCTTGGATTCATAATTTCATTTGTTTTATAGTACAAACTGCCAGAGCTGGGGCGTAACATGAAAGGTGGTTAGGAGCCAGGACAGGGACAGGTCTACACCCACCGTGTCAGACATCCTGCAGCCCTGAAAGGCACCTCACCATGTTAGCAGACAACAGGAGTTTGGGTGGGAGTGCTGATCTGCTGGAGGGCTGGAGGCTCTACAGAGGGACTTGGACAGGCTGGATCGATGGGCTGAGGCCAAGGGGGTGAGGTTCAACAAGGCCAAGGCCAAGCTGTGTCCTGCCCTTGGGTCACAGCAGCCCCCTGCAGTGCTCCAGGCTGGGGGCAGAGGGGCTGGAAAGTGTCTGGCAGAAAAGGACCTGGGGGGGTTGGTCAATACGTGGCTGAAGATGATCCAGTGTGTCTACACAGGTGGCCAAGAGGCCACCAGCATCCTGACCTGGATCAGCACTAGTGTGGCCAGCAGGAGCAGGGCAGGGATCATCCCCTTGGACTGGGCACTGGGGAGGTCACAACTTGAATCCTGGTTTTCAGTTTTGGGTCCCTCATTCCCAGAAGGACCTTGAGGGGCTGGAGCGTGGCCAGAGAAGGGCAACGGAGCTGCTGGGGAAGGGTCTAGAGGCCAAGTGTGGGGAGGAGCAGCTGAGGGAGCTGGGGGTGCTGAGCCTGGAGCAAAGGAGGCTCAGGGGAGACCTTCTGGCTCTGCACAGCTCCTGACAGGAGCCTGGAGCCAGGGGGGGTGTGAGATCTCTTGTCCACAACTGATGGGACAAGAGGAAATGGCCTCAAGTTGCCCCAGGGGAGGCTGAGGT
>NW_008598659.1:5957-7168 GCF_000691845.1 Merops nubicus
GCAGCGGGGACCTGGCAGTGCTGGGGTCAGGGTTGGACTCCATGATCTTACAGACCTTTTGCAATCTAAGCAGTTCTGTGACTCCACGATTCCCTGGGCTGTGACTGTTCACATACACAACAGGGAGGACCCCACTGAAAGGATCAGACTTTGGGATTGGATTGGCCTGGATTAGGTTGATGGCTGGAGCAGCTCCCCATCTCAGTCACACTTTTCCAGCCTGACATCTCCATCTAGAGATGTTTCTGCCACACACCAAAGCTCCCAGGAGCTGCCGGCCGAGCTCGGGTCAGACCTTTGAGCCCAGGCAGCAAAGGTGGGTGACCGAGAGCAGCGTCCGGGCTCCCCGAGCTGCTGCTCACCACCCTGTGTCCTCTGGCCCGAGAGCCGCGTCCGGCCTCCCCGAGCTGCTGCTGACCACGCTGTGTCCTCTCCTCTGGACAGACCATCCTGGATCACATGCACCTGAAGTGCAAGTGCCACGGCCTCTCGGGAAGCTGCGAGGTGAAGACCTGCTGGTGGGCCCAGCCCGACTTCCGCGCCATCGGCGACTACCTGAAGGACAAATACGACAGCGCCTCCGAGATGGTGGTGGAGAAGCACCGAGAGTCTCGGGGGTGGGTAGAAACTCTTCGGGCCAAATATGCCCTTTTCAAGCCGCCCACGGAGCGGGATCTGGTCTACTACGAGAACTCCCCCAACTTTTGTGAGCCCAACCCAGAAACGGGCTCCTTTGGGACGAGGGACAGGACGTGCAACGTCACCTCCCACGGGATCGACGGCTGCGACCTGCTGTGCTGCGGCCGCGGCCACAACACCAGGACTGAGAAACGGAAGGAGAAGTGTCACTGCATCTTCCACTGGTGCTGCTACGTCAGCTGCCAGGAGTGCACGCGCGTCTACGACGTCCACACCTGCAAGTAACCCTGGGTAGGTCTCCGCCTGACGGGAGGGTGCCCCAGAGCAGGGCCGAGGGGTCCGTGGACCCCGTGACCAGCCCCCGCATGGTGGCCTCACGCTTCAAAGGGTGGCAGCAAAGAATCCTAACGCCCTTGCACAGGGCAGAGACCCTCCCAGGGCCGGCGCCAGCGCTGCAGAGAAGCCTCCCAGCACCCCACCCACCCAGGGGCTCCCCAGGCTGGACCTGGTGCTGCGGGCACAGTGAGCCCCTCAACTCCTGCCTCCCCTCCGGGGGCTGGCCCGACAGGCCG
>NW_008598659.1:7445-7704 GCF_000691845.1 Merops nubicus
AGCCAGGGTCTCCTCCCGCCTCCCCTCTGCCCCCACTGCTCCCCGCAGCCCCAGACCATCTCCTGTGAGCACCCTGAGGAAGGAGACAGGAAACCAGAGCCTAGAGCCGACCCTCTGGCATTGGCCAAGTGCTCCTAATAAGACTTCAGACCCCAGCTGCTCAGAGCATCTCTCTGGGGACAGGGGACCCACCGGGGGAGCAGCTCTGAGCAGCAGTGACGGCTGGGGGGACAGAAGCCACAGCAAGAGGAAATTTCTG
>NW_008598659.1:7826-8203 GCF_000691845.1 Merops nubicus
ACCACTTCACCCAGCAGAAGAGAGGCCAGGGCAGCTGGGGGGGGAGAGCCTCACCCGGCAGCACGACCCCAGGCAGACCCTTCCCTCCCCAGAGGATCTCCTGAGCTGTGAGGGATCCGTCCACGAGGCGCCCGCGCCAAGCGTGGAGGCTCACCCACGACCCATCTCAGTGCAGCAGAACCAGCGCCCCTCCCTCCACCTGCCCCCCGGCCACGGCCCCTGCTTGGCCACACGGCCCCTCCTTTTGGGCTGAGGCTTCCCCAGCGCGTTGACCTTCGAGGTGGAACCGTGAATCTGATCCCTGGCCCGGGGGGCTCCTCCCCAGGCAGCCAGGACCCAGCTCCGCCTTCCAGCAGCACCAGCGATGGGACACGGGG
>NW_008598659.1:8289-9041 GCF_000691845.1 Merops nubicus
AGGGCACGGCCCCATCCCTCAGCCCTGCGGCTGGGGAGGACCAGAGCCGGCGTTTCAGTCCCTCTGAGGAGCTGCTGGAGCCACACAGCCCCAGCACCATCAGCTTCCCAAATTTAAAGAGCACAGAGGAGCTCTAGGAAACCTCCTGATTCAGAAATAACCCGCCTGATACACATTCTATTTAAAATATATATTAAATTCTGTGTCTGGAAAGACTCCAAGTACCCGACTTTAAACAAAACCCCTTTTTTCATTTGCTTGGTTGGTTGTTTTTTTTTTTTAAATCAAGAAAAGGTATTTAATATTAAATAGAACATTTATTGCCTTGTAATTATTTTACTGTAGCCAGGTATTCTAGCACTGAATGGAAGATCTTTTTCCATCAATCTGCTTTATCCAAAGTTTTGTATAAAGTTGTAGAGGTCGATTTTTTTTTATTTTATATTCAGAAAATTTCTCTTTTTATAAGCATTATTTATTATACAATGTATATACTTGAGTTAACTAAGATTATATATTATATAAATATATATTTGGAGAAAAATATATTTCAACTTGCATTTTTTTTGTGGTACATCATTAAAGAGACAGTAAAAAAAAAAACCCCAAACTCTGCACTTGCCAGCTTGTGTGGTTTGCCTCGGGAGGGCCTGAAGTCCTGCTGGAGGGCAGGTACAGGAGTGGTGGTTCCTCAGCAGCTCCTCTCACAGCAACAGCCCCGTGGCTGCCAGACAGTGACAGCAAAGTGGAGC
>NW_008598659.1:9164-9382 GCF_000691845.1 Merops nubicus
TGTTTCCCCCCCCCCCAAGGTACTTGCAGGATGTCACTGAATCACCTTTCCGTGGTTTGGACACTGGGATCCAGATTTTCTCACAGGAAAACATCTTCTCCTGCCCATGAATAACTTCGTGGGTGTTTCTGCACCTTCTCCCCCTACACTCATGATGCTTTTCAGGTGGAGTCTTCAACAGCCCTGGCCAAGAAAACACCCATCCAGAGGGTAAAGAA
>NW_008598660.1:0-213 GCF_000691845.1 Merops nubicus
GTTGCCCCAGCCGGCGTGTTTGAGCTCCCCGCTGCTCTCGCTCCTCCCCGGGCACGGGGGCCGGGCTTTTTTCTTCTTCCCATCCCCCTCCATGTTCTCCCGGGAGCCAGAGCTGCTCCGGTGGCTCAAGGACTTGTGCTCTTTCCTCCTCTTGGGGTGAAGCTTGCCTGTGGCTTTGCTGGGCTCCACGTGGCCGTGTCTCACGGCCTTGCC
>NW_008598660.1:247-7365 GCF_000691845.1 Merops nubicus
TGTGGCTTTGCGGGGCTCCCCGTGGCCGTGTCTCGCGGCGTTGCCGGCCGCCTCGCCTCTGGGCTGGTGGCCAGTGGATTTGCTTGGGTTGCCACCTTGGTCCTTGGCATTAGGGCTACTGTCCTTCACCTCGGGCACGGCTTTATCCCTCCCCGAGGTAGGCTGCTGACCTTCCTCCGTGCTGCCTGTGCTGGGAGCAGCCTCGCTGCCGGGCTGGCTACCTGCAGTCTTCTTCTCTGGGACCAAATCTTTGGCAACCCTGTTCAGCGTGGGCGACGCCGTCTTGTCCTTCAGGGGCAGGGCGTGGTGGGCAGCTTCCGGAGACGTGGCCTTAGACGCACCTTCCCATGAAGAGGTGTCGTTGACACCAGGGGTCCCCCACCTCTGGGTCTCCTTGGCTGGCGAAGCCTCTGCCTGCATGGAAGGAAGCTCCGAGACCTTCTTGGCAAGCGGGAGAAATGGGATCCCATCCACGGTGTCGGTGGCTGTGCTGGGGTTTCCCAGGACACTTGCTATGTACTCGTCTTTGTTGCCTCCATTTGTTCTTTTCTGAGCATCGGTGTAGCCACGTTTCTCAGTCAGGTGTGGAGGAGAGAGTTTTTGGTCTGTGGCCTGGTTAGCAGCCAACCCAGCAAGGTCAAGGGCAAACTCCTGCGAGTCCAAGAAAGGCAGGGTTTTCCCATCAAAGGCTCCTTTCTCCAGCTCCTCGATGGACAGGGCAGCGATACGGTTGAGGTCCGGGCTGCTCCCCGCAGCCTGGGGCAGGGACGGGGACAGGCAGGGGGGTGGAGGCAGGCTCTCAAACTGGGATTTCTCCATCTCTGCCAGGAGGTCAGAGAAGTCACCCACCAAGTCGTCTGTTTTCATGGAGGGTTGGGGTGCTCCTGGCTCACCAGGCGCTGTAGGGAAGGAGTCCGTGGCTGCCCGTAGGCTGGGGCTTGCAGCCTCTACCAGCTGAAGGTCACTAGCGTGGTCCAGGTGGACCGGTGAGCTGCGTGGGAGCGAGCTGCTGTGGTGAGCGACCTTCCTCCTCTTGCTCGGTGGCATGCCCTCCCGGAGGGAGCCGTCCTCCTTCACCTTCTCCCTGCCCTCCCTGGGGGCAACGCCAGGCCTCATGACCCCCCTGAATTTGAACGTCTTGTTGCTTCCTGCCAGGTGCTTCTCCATGTGCCGGTCGTACTGCTCTTTCTTGGAGAAGGTGTAGTTGCACATGCTGCAGATGAAGGACTTCTTGATGACGTGCATGACGTCGGCGCAGAGCTCGCAGGCGTACAGGGTGGTGTGCTTGATCTCCTGCTCCTCCACTATGCCGTGCTCCTGGCTGAGGTGGTTTCGGAGCTCTTTGGTCTCCTGGTAGAACATGGGACACCTGTGGCACAGGTAAATCTTCTGTAAACTGTGCACGACCAAGTGCCGCTGGAGCTTGAAGGGTTTGGGAAACTGTTTGCCACAGTGATGACAGTCCCTGGAAGGATCCTTGCAGTCTGGGTGCATGGGGACAGATTTTGGGGTGCCTTCGCTTTTTGCCACGTGCTCTGGAGATGGACTGGCGGATGCTTTTGAGGAGCTGGGTGCAGGGGGCTTCACCTTGGCGCTGCTTTCCACGGGGTCTTTCATTGCTTTGGCCTCCTGCTCGAGGGGCAGCTCCCTGGGACTCTTGCTCTCTCTGCTAACCACATGCTTGAGGTCAGCATGCCGCGAGGACCTGCTGGGCTTCCGATACATGATGGTGTTGAGGAAGTGGGTGACAGCAGCGTTCTCCTCACCAAAGCAGGCTGGCAGGCCCATCACCGACTTCTGCGCTTGCCCCTTGCGAGCAAACTGGGTGGCATGCTCCCGGAGATGCTCGTTGTACATCCAGACGTCGGAGATCTCCTTCAGGCACATCCCACAAGCCCACAGACCGGCTTTATTTTTGGCATGCTTCTCCTTCAGGTGGTCCCTCAGCTGCTCCCGGGAGCTGAACTTGCGCTGGACGCACATGTAGCAGGTAGGTGGGGGGGAAGGGTTATGGGAGAGCTTGTGGAAGTCCAGCTCCCCTAACGTCAGGAACCACTGGAAGCAGACTTTGCATTTGTACTGCTTGTCTTTGGTTTTGATAGTGATCTCGCTGCGGTTCTTCCCCAGCTTCCCATCTTCTAGCTTACTTCTGTGCTTGCTGTGCTGGCCCTGCCTCGGCTTGAAGGTCACAGTGTTGTCCTCACCGCTGCCAGAAAGATCTTCACAAGGCCCAAAGAAGCACATGTCTCTCATCTTCAGCTTTGCATTCAGCATCTCGATGTCAATGGTATGAAATTCGGGAGAGTCTGGATCTTCGTTAGCTTTGCCATCGTAGGGCTCCTCCGCCAGGTTGGGAGGCTCAGAGCTCGCTTCTGTGAGCGAGTGTTCATCCTCAAAGTCCATCAGAGGCTCAAACATGTCCTCAGCAGAGAGGCTTTCTCCCTCCTTCTCCAGATTCCCCCAGATGTTCAAGCTGGGGACGTTATCCATTTGGCTGTTTTGGCACAAGAAGGTTAGCATGTTGTCCTCCAGGTCAATGTCCCCCTTCCCTTGGTCGGTCTTCTCACGGTCCGACCTCGGCACAACGTTTTTAGATCCACCAGGAGCAGCGTCTCCACCCTGGGCCTTGCTGCCGTGACACATGTTTAGCATTAAGGCATCGTCGACAGAGATGGTTTCATACTCACAAGGCTCCTCCCTGGTGACACAGAAAGAGCTGCTTTCGCTGAGGTCAGAAGCTAATTGGATCGTGAAGAGGTCGATGGCACCCGCTGGCTGGAGGTTCACCTCAGGGACGGGCTTGGGCTTCTTGCTGCGCTTCCCATACACTCGTGTGCACTTCCTCCGGACAAACTGGTCGTCCCTGGGGAAGAGCTGGGAGAAGGTGGAGTCATCATCAAACAAGCTCTGGAGGTCCGAGATGGCCGCGCTCTCCATGCAATGCTCTTTGCTCTCTGGCGCATCTGCCTTCGCCCATCGCTTTGGCTCTGCAGGAGGAGGGCTGGTCCCTGGCGTGGTCTGCAGAGCGCCTTGCCCAGGGACCTTCTGGGTGCTTTCAGAGTCACGAGTCTCCAGCAGCAGACCCCCTTCGGCAGGACCCTGTGGGGTCCCGCTCTGGTTCCCAGTGCTGCTGCTTGCCGTAGGACCGTCCCCTGTCTCAGCATCCATCTCCTCTGTGCCATCAGCACCATGATGCTGCTCTTTGCCTACCTTGCCCAATCCCTTCTCCACTTGCTTCACAAACCCACTAACCCATTTTTGGCAAGCTTGTGTGTCTTCTGTAGCAACTGGATCTTCCACCTCTCTGGGACAGGCATCTATGCCTGTTACTGACTCCTTGCTGACCACCTCCTTTGAAGACCCCATCCTATCGCCCAGGTCCTCTGCAAGCTCAGCTTCACAAGGGGACTGTTTAGCTTTTAGAGAGTGCTGGGTTGAGTTGGACCTATTTTGTTCCTCTGCAGAGATGCAACCCCCTGGCTCATGCAAGCCCTCCATGATCCTGGGAAGACTGGAGCCGAAGACAGCAGCGGGGGGACCTGCATTCTTCTCCAGCTCACATGGACCATTTGGCTCATTTCTGCTGGGAAATACCTTCGCTTTCCTTCGTCTCACTTTCCTGTTGAGCTTCTTTTCAGAATTGCCGTTCACCTCTCCAGGATCTTTGCTTTGGCTCCTCCTGCCCTTTTCTCCCTTCCTGGCTTGCCTTCCAGAGTCCAGCTTCCCAACCACCACCTCGCCTGCTCCCCTCATCTCCGAGCATGGTCCCTTCGCCTTCATCTCCCTCTGCAGAACTTGTGTGCGGTGCAGCTCCTGGGACATCTCAAAGGAGATCACGCTGAGGTCGCTGAGCACTCTGCTGACCACTTCTTGCATCTGTGTGCTGGGCTCTTTCACCAGGTCTGGGCATGTTTTCTTGGGGCCGTGTTCAATGCTGGTGGTCGGCATCTGTGAGCTGCTGCTTTTGTCCTTGACTGAAGTCTTCAGACCTCTCCTGGGCACCTTTTGGGCTGCTTTTGATGTCTTGTCTGCAAGAATAGAAGTGGACCTGGGAGCCTTGCTGGGCTGTGGCATGCCACCATTCTTCACCTGGTGCTTGACAGCTTTGTGCCTGGTCAGGCCAGGCTTGGACCGGAAAGTGGCTGAACAAATATCGCAGGTCACTGGGAGCCCGTTTGGCTTTTTTTCTTTGTGAAGTTCATTTTGGGAAGGGTTTGGAGCACTGCTAGGGGAGTTGCCTTCTCCTTGGCTCATCCCATTTAACACACAACTCCCAGCTTCTCCAGCCCCATGGCTTTTGGGTTTCTCCCCTTTTAAACTCTTTTTTCCACTCTCTGTGGTTTTGGAAAGACCAAGTCTCAGCTCTGCTGTCTCTGAAAACTCGTGGCCATTTAATTGATCAGGCCCACGATCTCCAGTCCTTGCAAGACCTCTGCTGACAGCAGCTGGCACCTAAAAAACCATTGGGCAAAGTCTCTGGTTCAGTTTGATGCTTATTTCCATCATCAGAGCAGCTTTCAAGCGTGTTCTCTTGATTCAGGTTTGCCTCTCTTTCTCTGATCTGCAGATCTGGTGTGGGCGGGGTTGGGTAATCTTGGGTGTCTGGAGGAATGGAGTTGGTGACTGTATCTGTGATGGGGCACGCTTGGGTTTGTTTACAGTGAGGACCTGACAGCACAGCACTGGTGTTTTCGAGTCCCTCTTTCCCAACACATTTTTGGTTGAAAGGCGGCGAGCAGGGAAGAGCAGAGTCCTTCCCGGGCCCTTTCTGAGGACCATCCATCTCCAAGGTAGAAGTCACCAGACCATCAGCAAGCAGCAGAGCACAGGGTCTCTCTGTCCCTTCTCTTTCAGGTGGGCCATAGTTATCTAAAATGACCTCAGAGAGGTGACGGTGACCTTCCTCAACCGCTTCCATTGGCATGGCCCCATCATGATGCAGCAAGGGAGGAAAGGTGGGTGCCCTTTGCCACATCTCTTGCTCTGCTGGGCTCATGATGTGGTGATGGACATGGTGGCTCTTGGCCTCGGGAGGACACTTCTTCACAATGAATGAACTCGATGCATTAAGCTGGGATGTGCTGAACTTCTTCTCATCCAAAAGCCGAGTGCCAAAGCCGGGGACCTCTCCTTCCTCGGTCCCACTGCTCTGCAAGCATTTGGGGTGAGAAAATTTGTTTGGCAAGGGCAGGCTGGTTGGAGCTTCACCCGTGTAATGACAGCCATCAAGACACTTCTTCCCATTTCCTTCCCTGGGAATCTTCACACTGACAGCATCAGCTTTTGTCTCTGGTACCAAGCAGTGGTCTTGGTGGAGATCCTCCTCGGAGGGGCTGGTGGGACTCATGGGGACACTGTGCTGGGGCTGTCCCCCCTGGCTCCCCTCCAGCCTCTCTGCTGCTGTGCTGCCCAGCACTTCTTCCTCGAGCAAACTACGGCTTAGATGGGGCTGCTCATGGTTGTTAAATGCCAAGGTCGCTTTGTTTTTATCTCGCTCCTGCTCCTCCACGAGCTGATCAGCTTTCTTCCCTTGCCCTGGCAGCGGGGTCACCGCTGTGGTTTTGAGTGATGAGAGGTCATTACGCTCTCGGGAAACACCATCTGCACAGGTATTAATGTCATCTGTCCCCGCGGGTTCAGTTGCTAAGTGCTGCAGCTCTGTTACATTATTCTGCAGCTCTGGCTTGGCAAACGTGGATTGTTTTGCATGGTAAGAGCCTGCTGCACCGAATGACTCCAGCTCCTCGTGGCCACCAGAGAAAAGAGCAACCTCTTTTGTTTGGGCAGCAATATTTTCCGTGTTGACCCCCGTGGGGACGCTCCCCTCTCCTCGGGCAGGGCAGCATGTTTGATTTTCCCCTTCTAAGGCACCGCTGCTCTCCTCTTTCTGCTCCGGTTGGACACGGGAGGTGGCAGAGGGCTGGCTGGGAGCAAGCAGCATCGGGAAGCATGGCATCAACAGCTCCTCTTCGTTGCTCTTCACCGTTCGGGCAACGAAGAGCTGGAGCTGCTGCAGAGGGTTGGCAGCTGGCTCCTGGGACACCGACGTCTGTCGGGAGCTGCAGTCACTCTCCTTGGGCAAACTCAACATATCAAACAGCAGCACTTTTTGCTTGCTGGCTTTGTTTCCAGGTCCCGGGTCTGCAGGGGTGGTGGGGCTCTTCCTCTCCTCAGTTTCCTCCATCAATGCAGACCCACTACCATCCCCAGTGCTTTTCACCATTTTAGGTGACACGGGCTTGCTTGAGGGTCTTTCTTCTGTGTCTGGGACCTCCTGGATGCGAGGTGAATAGGTGACATCCAAGGCTGGGGTGGGACCTTGCTGAAAGCTCAGTTCGAGTTTACTGTTTGGAAGATGGGCATCAAACTTCTCCAGCTCTGCAGCATCACTGAAGCTTTCATTTGCTTTCCCCAGCACTGGGAAGTTCTCAGCACCACACTGGCATGACAGGGATGGCAGGGGATCTTTGGTCGCTTCAGCTGCCTCCAGGGTCTTGGGGAACACGGGGTCGGTGACAACAGGAGGGCTTTCTGTGTAGGCGGGAGCCTCTCTGTGGTCTGGTGTGTGTGAGCCAGGCAGACTTTTGGAGGAAGACCCATTTTCTACCTTTCCAGGGTCACTTTCCTCAGCAGCCACAGCTCCTTGGAGCTGCTCACCACCATCTTTGGAGCAGAAACGGTCCACGGTGAGCGGGGCTGGTGGGCACACCCCAGCCTCCAGTGATCCCAGCTCCACTGGGCAGGACCAGGGCTCCCTGGGGGTCTCATAGTCCCCATGGGCACTCGTGATGGCCGGCTTCTCACCTCTCAGCCTCTCCCCAGCACAGAGGCTTGAACCGCCCAACTCATCTTCCAAAAACAGTCCTTTCTCCTGGCCCGTCTCCTGCTGGACCTGCAGCGGTGGGAACCGCTCGGCCGCCTGTCCTCGCAGATGGGCAGTGATGTGTTGCTCGGGTTTCTGAAGGGTGATGGGAGCTTCGTTATCCAGCTTGCTGGTTTGCAGTTGACTTTCCAGCTCGGTGACTAATCGCTTGATCTCCAGCTCATCGTCTGAGATGTTGTTCATAAAAGTCACGTTATAATCCGTTATCCTCTCTGGTAGCGGCAGGGGGGGGTGG
>NW_008598660.1:7396-8534 GCF_000691845.1 Merops nubicus
AGGGAATTTTTTAGCTAGTGGCTTCTCCACTGAAAGGCTGTGGAACTGAGTCATGTCTTCTGGCAGCATGGGAGCCACCTCCTCCATGAGGGACCAGTCCTTCTCTGGCATGAAGGGTGGATACGGTTGCTCAAAGGGCAGCGGCTTGCTGGGGGGATTGCTAGGACAGGTGAATGTTGCCACATAACCATCCTTGCTGGCAGAAACACTCTCATACAGTGGCGGGTCAAACTCGCTGACAGGAAGCTCTCCAAATATCGAAGAGGAATCAAAGCTGAGAGGGGAGGAGACCTTGCCCTGGGGCGTTTCAGCAGAGTAGGGGGAGACACTGGCGTGTTTCTGCTCAAAGGAGCTGGTGTTGATGTCATCCCGGCATAAGTACATGTCATCCATGTGCGAGGAGCCCAAGGCTGGGGGCTTTGAGAAGAGGTTGTCATCGTAGTGACTGGGAAGGCCTTTGGGAACAAAAAATGTGTTGTCACTGCTGATGTATGGATCGGGTGCCTTGGCCGAGAGCATCATCCCCCCTGCATCCCCCCCATACGGGGCAACTGGCACGGGATAGTCCTTCCGGCCCTCACAGAGCCCGTGTGCCTTCACGTACTTGATGCCTGCTTCCGAGTAGGCATCACCCACGCTGCCAGGACTAGCTTGGTTGCCACCATGGGATGGAGCAATCAGCTCTTCTGCATGGTACTTCAGCCCGTCGCTCGTGAAAGGGGTGAACTGGTGCCTCCGGTTGACCGTGGCCAGCTCAGGTGAGTCCTGAGCTTGCACGGTGGGTTCTCCTGCCTCACCCCTGTGCTTTGCTGCTCCTTTGGGCTCTTCTGTCGCCCCTTCCTTACAGGGGAGCCTGATGGGGCTCCTGCCTGAGGTGGCCATGCTGGGCAGCTGCCTCTCCCGGGGCTGTGGTAACAGCTCCTCCTTCCCACAGTCTGTGGCAGCAACACTTGGTTCAGGACTCGGATGTGTCCTGGAGCCTGCTGGCAAAGCTTTGGCTGACCCAAACCGCCTGCTCCCCTTGGGAAAGTCCTCTTTCCTCTTCGGGCTCTTCTTTGGGCTCCTGTCCTTGGGAAGGTTGAGCGAAGTCCTCGGCGAGCTGCCTGACCTCCTCCTCCTCTGCCTGCCTCCCTTCTCC
>NW_008598660.1:8548-10227 GCF_000691845.1 Merops nubicus
TGGGTGGGGGCCTGTGCCCCGTCTCGGTGGGCCCGCTGCCGCTGTGGTTGCTGCCAGTTGATGACTGGCTGCTCCGTCTTCGCGCTCTGACAGCACAATCCTCTTTCTTGGCATCCTCCTGGCTCGGGACCCTCCCGTGCTCCTGTGCCTCCCTCTTCTGACCATCTCTTTTCTGGCTGTAGCTCCAGGCCGGGTCTTTCTCTTTGACTCTCTCACTTCTTCCCGGGCGTTTCTTGCTAAAGCTGTGCTTGGTCCTCCCGATGAATCCTGTGCCACGCTTCTTCCTCCCCCGGAGCTTGCTGCACTCTGCCCCATCATCATCCGAGTCGGAGACGTAGTCGTACTCCCGAAACCTGCCCTCCTTGGCTGTTGGCATCGGCCTCTCGGTGACCTGTGGGAACTGCGCCTGCTTGCTGCTCTTCACCTGCAGTTTGTGGAGCTTGTTCTTCTGCTGCACGATCTTGTGAATGAGCTCCTTGCTCCATGTCCCGCTGCGGGGCTTCCGCTTCTTCATCTCCTTCATGGAGAACCGGGGTGGCTTGGAGCTCTTGGTGGCAACGGCTAGTCCCACCTCGCTCTTCATCGGAGGCTCCTGGCTGAGCTTCCTGGGATGCTTTTGGCTGGAGGTGGACCCGGAGGAGGTCGCTGGTGGGATGCTGTTCTTCCTGCCCACCCGCAGCCTGGCCGTCCTCTGCGCTCCCTCTGGCCCAGGATCCGGCTCCTGGGCTGCCAACCTCCGTGCTGCCCTCCCCTTGTGAAGGTGCTGCTTTCCTGCCCTTCTCTTCACCCGCTCCCCCCCCAGGTGGCCATCTTCATAAAAATAGCCAGCCTTGGGCTGGCCCGCTGCCTTCTCCTCCGCTGCTGCCTGCTTTGATTTGCTCTCAGAGGCCAGGGCTTCCTTCGCCTTGTGGGACATCCCACCGCCAGCTGCCTTCATGCCCGTCAGCTCCTCGTCGGCGAAGACATCTATGAAGCTGCTGTCGATCTCTGGGTTATCTGACTGGTACCCCAGGCCGTTGAGGGCTTCGGTGATCAGGCTGTCCAGCTTGGCGTCGTCGATGTCCAGGTCTGAGGCAGTGAGTGGCAGAGAGCTGGCAGCGAGGCCGTTGAAGAGGCTGCCCTTCAGAGCATCTTCCTTGCCCTCACTTTTGCTTTCCCCATCCAGCAAGAAGTCATCGCTCTTGTTTAACGTCAAGAAATGGGGCTCTGGAGAGAGGCCCAAGCTGGGGGGCTTGGGGGGCTCCGAGGGGAGCGCTTTCCGCCCCTCGGCTGCCCGGGGAGCATCCTTGCCCTCTCCCTGGGGGGTGGGATGGGAGGTGCAGAACTGGCGGTGCTGCAGGAAGGACGAGAGGTTGCTGTAGTTCTGGTCGCACTGCTTGCAGGTCAGGAGCACGTCCAGCTGGTCCAGGCTAGCGCTGCTGAGCGAGCTGGCCAGCAAGTGATGGGAGGAGTACGGTGGCGGAGGCTGCTCCCCGTCTAGTCCATCTGAGCATCCTTTGGCCAACTCCACGCCAGGTTTGTGGAATGGGCTTGCCGGGGCGCATTTCAGGAGGTTGTCATCCTTCAGGGCGTCAGGAGGGAAGTGGAAGGACTTGACAGAGTCTGTGGGGTGGTAATGAAGCGAGCCAGGGCTCAGGACATCGGAGGGGTGGAAGGTTTTGGTGCCATCTTTGGGGTGG
>NW_008598660.1:10352-10668 GCF_000691845.1 Merops nubicus
GACTCGCAGGGGGAGGCGGCCACCAAGGCTGACGGCGGCAGGACCAGCGCTGAGCCCGACGAGCTCCGAGGAGGAGGAGGAGGACCTGCTTGACCCATGCTGTAGAAGAGGGCTTTGCTTCTCGAATCGCAGGCGGGAGACCCCGGCTCCTTCCCACTCTCAAAAGCAAAAGCGCCTGTTGAGTTGGGGTCTCCCCTCTGGACCCCGACGCTCTCTCCCACCAAGAGCTTTTTGCCGTGATATCCCGGAGGGTTACCCACGGGGGGCCCTTTTGGGGCCTTCCCACTCCCCTGCCACTCCGATGTGCCCAGCGGGA
>NW_008598660.1:10740-11345 GCF_000691845.1 Merops nubicus
TGACCGGGTATTGCAGAAGTGAGGTGGATTTGCTGCCAAGGCATCCTGGCATTTTTCTGCCTGTGCTGCCTCTGCTCGGGGCCAGACTGGCACTCGAATGAGAACTGGTTTCCAACAGGGTTTGAATAAGGTGCTGAATTCTGGTCCATGGGAGAAAACGCCTTAGTGGCACCTTCCCAAGCTTGCACAGGCCTGGGGTGGGGGGGTGCCATAGTGGGAACGCCGGTCTCAAAAGTCAGGGATCCTACGCTGGTGCTGCCCGTGGGGGAACTGCAATAGGCTTTGCTCGGAAAGTGCACTTGGGAGAGAGAGTTTGGTGGCATGTTCCTTCTCAGAGGGCTGCTCTGGACCAGCAGCCGCGGGCTGGGGCCGCTGTCTTTCGCTGAGGCTTGCCTCTTCCCGACGGCCTTTGGCAAGCTAGGCGAGTGTAAACTAGACGGAAAAACAGCTTGGTTTTCTTGGAAAGTGCTTGGGTTTTGGTCGATAGCACCAGGCGACGAGAGAGCCCCGCTGGGGTCGGCGGGATGCTCGCTCCTGCCCTTGCAGCATGGCAGAGGGCCGTGGTGCGGCGGCGGCGGGTGCAGGAAGGGCGGCGGGGAGGACAA